>NC_044920.1:30174657-30397622 GCF_003576645.1 Ipomoea triloba | reverse complement strand
AAAAAAAAAAAAAAAAAAAAAAACAAGACAATTGACCACAATATAATGACATCCAAAGCATCAATATAAACTAAAAATAAAAAATAAAAAGAAAAATCTAAAATCATTAATTTAAATTTAAAAATTATATTACCAATAACATTGAATAATACCCGTTTTTAATTAGGAAATGATATTTTTAACCAAATAGGTAATCAAATTTGCCATATACGCCTATGACAACGTGTTGTTATAAAGAAATCAGATTCATATCACGGTCCAATTAGCCATAAATTCGCCAAAAGTTTCGTAACTTTTTGGGTCTTGTTTTGCCTCCTCCTTTTTGTATTCTCTTTCAACTTGAAAGCATATAACTGATGTAAGTGTTCAAACTGTATCTGATTACATGTGTAGAGTTGAGCCCATAATAATCAAATAGAAAGCCCAATATGTTTAAACCTTTTCACTGTTTAGTGCAAACTTGTCCAACACTCTATGCACCATTTAAATGCACCTAAGCCCAAAATTTGATACCCGCAAAATATAATTTTTATATTTGAAAGTCACGAATTCAATTATTGTTAACATTGTTATGGTCAAGCCTCTTGCATTCCTAGTGCGATCGTGATTTGCAAGTTATTACGGAGTACATAATAACTGAATTTACACAATACATATCTTCTAGTAGGTTCTGAATTTCCCTTTATCATCAAGACTAAAAAAAGAAGAAGAAGAAGAAGATAACCTTTTGATCCCATAACATTTGGTACACTAACTCAATGTAAGAGATATCGTAGGCGTTGAGAAAACATTACAAGAACTGTGGGGTTGTGATAGTGGTTTTCAGATATTTGTTGCTTGTATCTTACAATCTAAAAATGAAATAATGACTTATTGACTTTTTGGGACAAGTATTGTGTCTTCAAGAAAGAAGCAATAACAAGAAAACGAGAAGTCCCGCCGGAGAGATCAATCAATCAACGTTTAATTTTACTTATAGGTTCTAACGATAGAGTATATATTTTAACTAACAAATCGATCAGATAGTAAAGACCTTTTAAACATGCACGTAAGTGTGTATAAACAAGGAAATATGAAATCATTTTGAAAACTCAAAATTTATCTGCTTTATATATAGGCTTTAAATTTTAAAGCGAGTTCATGAATTTCAGGATATAGTTAGTAAAATGGTGTATTAGACGTTGGCAAACAAACCCATGTTACCAATTACATCATATAATCTGTGTGTATCTATTTGTGTATCTGCATGACGTATATAGTTTGATGTATTCAATTCGTTCCTAAAGTTTATCTTCTTATTGCGTACGTAGTATGGTAAGAGATGACAACGTGTCATTAATTGCAGCGCAGATAAGGAATGCATACAGAAATAATTCTTGTCATTTTCAAACTCCATTTTCTGAGTTTTCCTTGGTGCAATAAAAGAAGGAAAAAAGTGCCACATATAAATCTAGTACGTAGGAAAAGAACAACCAATTAACGTTAAACACGAATGATAACAGAAGAAAAACGTGAAAAGCCAAGATCCGAAAGTGGTTGCTAAATTGGTGTGAAAAGGCTGGGAAAATAGGATTTTATGTGTAAAGTGTAAACTTTATTATGGATAAAATAATGGGGGACATGATGCCATGGATGTCCAGTTTCGTTGTTGTCATCGAGAAGGCGGTGCCGACATAGAATCCACATCATCCTTTTTACCACATTATATCATAAATTATATAAACCCGTTTTCTAAATCAAATTACTTAATATTGAGACACACATTCAACTGTACACTTATACACATAAATGAACTGAAATAATGTGTCCAATCCCAGCCTAAGGAGTCTAACTCTAGTATAGGGAGCTGATTGAACTCCAACATATTGGGGAGCTCTCAACTCCGCCATATACCTTAATATAGAAACCATATTATCAATTAATAGATATTAGTTAATTTTTATTTTACATTTTTTTACTAAATAAGCTTTATTAATTATTTGATCAATAAAATATTTAATTAATTGACTACAAAAGTAGTTGTGCGGGAAAATGAAATAGAAAATTTTACTACAGTATAGATTTATACCTTAATATAGAAACAAATTACCAATTAATAGATATTAGTTAATCTCTATTTTACATTTCCTTACCAAATAAGCTTTATTAATTATTTGACCAATAAAATATTGACTACAAAAGCTTGTGCGAGAAAATGAAATAGAAAGATTTTAGATAGTATAGATTTATACCTTAATATATAAACAATAGTACCAATTAATAGATATTAGTTAATTTGTATTTTACATTTTTCTTACCAAATAAACTTTATTAATTATTTGACCAATAAAATATTTAATTAATTGACTACAAAAGTTTGGGCGGAAAATTGAAATTGAAAGATTTTACTTTTGTATAGATTTATACGTGAATATAGAAACAATATTAGCACTTAATAGATATTAGTTAATTTTTATTTTACATTTTCTTAGCAAATAAGCTTTACTAATTATTTGATAAATAAAATATTTAATTAATTGACTTCAAAAGTTTGGCCATAAAAATAAAATAGGAGTATTTTTATTTTATATATAGTATAGATTTATATGGGAATATAGAAACAATATTACCAATTAATAGATATTAGTTAATTTCTATTTTACATTTTCTTAACAAATAAGGTTTATTAATTATTTGACCAATAAAATATTTAATTAATTAACTACAAAAGTTTGGGCGGAAAAATGAAATAGGAAGATTTTACTTTGTATATATAGTATTGATATTGATATTGATTTGGTGCCAAAGACCTTGTGGTCAAGTGGCACCCGATGTCTCAGTTAACATGCCCACATGAATGATGGGAGTGGGTTCAAGCCTCAGTCGAGTCATATATTGACTCATTGTGCTTCAGTAGGTTGGGTTCGAGCCATGGAGTCATGTATTGACTCATTATACTAAAAAATATTATTGATTTGGTTTTTTATTCAAATCCACACGGATTAAAATTTAAAAACTTCTTAATTATTTTAGTTATTACAGTTGTTTAATTATGATTTGTTTCTGATTTTCGACGTAATTATGGACACGTCACACGGATTAGCAAGATTCTCGTGGATTAGTTACATTCACACGTGTACAAATCGGGTAAAAGAGTCGATATTTTTACCGTTTTCACACGTAGGCTTCGGCTGCGTTTCTCACTACTATTTGCTTAATTATTACCATCCCGAGAGTATGAGACACGCATGAGCGAAGCCGCGCCGAGTGCGCCGAGTCGAGCCAAAGAGGTAACATAGGCGGTGGCGTGACTGACGTCACAGCACATAGATGGAGTTAATTTTTATTTTTATTTATTTATTATTATTATTATTATTATTTTGTTGCAAAATAGATGGAGTTAATCTTATGCCGCAATGCATACTAGTTAATTCAAGATTCAAAAACGCAAATTTCTATAATATATTTTTTATAGAAAAATAATTCAATGCTAATATAATAAGGTAAGTATACATTTTGGGGAAAAAATATTTTGTTTAAAATTGAATAAGTGCTTACCAAATATATCAATTGGGCTGTTAATTTTGTAGGTAATTTAGTGCTATAAATAGGGAAAATGTGACCAATAATCTCATCCCATCTGATCTCTAATTAAAAGCAATTCAATCCTCTCGTCCAGAAAAAAAAATACTTTCTTCGAAATGGCATTCAAAATCGTGTGGTGTGTTCTTCTTCTTTCCCTGATTGCATTTTGTAAGTCTAATCCTTTCTTTTCTTTTGAATACTATCCTTCCCATTGAAGTTTCAATGTTTTTAAGGAGTTTAGGTAGTGTAAATGTAATATATAATTACAAATTGTGATTGTACGTAACTCTTTGTTCGGAGATAAAAACTAAAGATTAAAATTTTTGCAAGCACATCACTTGCGATTTTCATTGTATTAGCTTTATGTTTGTTAAGTGATCCGAAACTTGACAGCCCACTTGTTAGTTAGGGGGGTTGTTTTTAATGTTGATTGCATTATTTGGGCCACATCGCTCCCTCCTTTTCTGTATTACGTAATCTATATGAAGTCTTTAATCTAAGTTTGATGTTTTTCATTTCAAAACAAAAAATAATGTTTTTCAGGTACATCACCCACGATGGTTGCTGGGTGCACTAGCAATAAAGATTGTGACCCAGCAGGGCATTGCTTTTGTAACAAAACTTTACAGAAGTGCATTTGCCCTGTTCAACCACACTTGCATAAGCTCGGTTGCCGTGACGATAGGGATTGTCCTTTTCAACAGTGTCCGGGTTGTCCTTGGTCTCAACATTGTCATTGTAGCAGTACTCACTTAATGTGTGTTTGTCCTGGATCTTAAACATCTAAAGTAATGTTACTTTAGCTACTATAGCACTCAAAAATATATAAGTTCGTTTTATGGATATTGAGGATTTTCAGTCATCTCCAACTTATTCTATGTAATTCATGGTTGTTGATGAATAAATATAATACTTGATATTATTGATTTGGTGATCAATATTTTCTATAACAAATATTTCTCTCCCTCGTCAAACGATCTTACTATATTCGGTAAAAAAAATCTTTTAAAAGAAAAATAATTATCTCTATTATGTTTGTAGAAATGGCATAAGATTTGAAAAAAAGAATGATATAAATAGGCATTAAAGTTGGTGTTAATTATATTTCAATGAAATCATTTAAATGCTTTGCAAAGTTGGATTGACATGATTCAAAACCATATTATTTCCGCTCTAGGCTTGTTTTGGAGAAAATTAATTCGTGTCAATTTATTTTTTTAATACATAATTACCGTCATTTTGAGAAGGTTATGTAAGTAAATATATAATTTGAATAAGTTAGTAAATAAATCAAGAAAGGTGTATTTAGTTATGACTTTTGTATATTTTTAAAATAATGAATTTTTATATACTTTAAATAACTTTAATATAATCTTTTTAGACTTTTAATTGTTGTATATATATTAACACGATTCGATCTGTTTCACGAATAAAAATACGTGATAGAATTTCACACATTTATCTTTTAAATGAAAAAATCCGATGTTTGACATATATCAAAAGTTTCATTCTCATTTATCATATTCCTTTCTACGCATACAGCTTGCCCCACGCCCGGTCCCCGTTGCTTCCCACTTCCCCCTTCCCTATATAAACCCCCAAGCCGCAAGTCTCAACAACCCTCACTTTCAATCGATTCACAGACCGATAGATACCTTCAAATCAAATTCAATCTAGAAATCCAATCAGATCAGAATGGGGAACTGCGTGAGAAGAGAGGCGTCCACGGAATGGGGCGGCGATGACTGGAGCTCGCCGTCGGCGCTGGCGGCGGAGAAACAGGAAGAGAAAGGCGGTTTCGAGGTTTCCGGCGGTAGGAGAGAAGTAAAAGTGCAAATCAGTAAAAAGCAGTTGCAGGCGGTGCTGGAGAAGGCGGCGGATGTTGACGGCGGCGGCTCTTCTGTGCATCAGCTTCTAGCGGATTTGATGAACGCCGCTCGTCACTGCGAGATCGAAACGCATCATCGTCACGCGTCTGCTTGGCGGCCTTCCTTGCAAACCATACCTGAGCTCTAGCAGATTTTTACCTCTTTTTACCCTAGCGCTATGCTATACTCGTCGTTTTCCTTTTTCATTTTACTTTTTAGATAGCGTTTTAAGAAAAAGGTGTAAATGAAGTTCTCTTTTTTTGCAAAATTATTTTAGCAATTTTTGGATTTTTAAACGCCGTTGTAAACTGAAATTGCTTTCGGTCTTCAAGCTGTATAATTGTGGGCTCTTTCAAATAATAAATCTCAAGCTGTATAATTGTGGGCTCTTTCAAATAATAAATCACAAATTTAAAGTCGGTATTACATTGTAACACAATCAAAAGTACTAAAAAAAATTAATTATGAATAATAACATTCTGCCGATTCAATGGGTCTCGCCGATGATCTATGATTCATTATAAATTAATTGAGTAATGATATTTTATCCTTCCAACTTTTTTTCTTTCAATCTTTCCATCTTTAGATGACATTTTCTAATTAACTTTCTTTTTAATTAATGGTAGGGTCATTCAAATTATAGACCGCAATGATTTTAAGGCACATCACAAGAATAACAATTATTTTAAGTCACATCACGAGGGAAACGAAATTTTTGAAAGAGAAAGCATCATTTTCCTAAATTATAAATGGTCCAACATGTGTAGCCTATTAAAATTAGTTCACGTTTCAAAGGTCCATATGTTGGGAATCAAAATATGAAGCTTAGCAAGCTAATCATTGAAAAAACACGTGTATACAAACAAGGGCGGCGGAGCGCTAAGAAAGAGAAAGCGTTATCATGATGAATCTGTGCGAAACTAAAAAAAAAAAAAAAAAAAGTCTCAAATAACCCAGTTTAATAATTATTGGTTTATAGGTCAAACAATCAAACTATAAAACTCATATCATTTGTAACCTAATTCAGTTAGCCTCTTAGAGCATTCACACTAATGGTTCTTTCACAATTTCTGAGAGTATTAAATTCAATATGAAAGAGAGAAAAAATGGTTCTATCTGTAAAATTGAGTTTTTGAAACAATAAAAATGCATTGGAAACATACGAAGTTGTGCGCGTTTCGTGCACAGCAGACGCCTATACGGGCGCCCGTGGGCACTTGAAGCTTTATTTTTTAGGCGTTTGTCTGTTTTACTAACTCAATGTCAGCCTTCCATTCTTTTATTTTTCTCTTATTTCTTGCCCAACTCTCTCTCCCTCTCTCCTACATGGCACATTAAAAACTGTGCGAAATGTGATATTGATGCTCTTACTCAACGACTAAGAATTATTACTTTTTTTTTTCTTCTTGAGATTTTTGTTATATTTTTCTTATATTCATTATATGATGAGAGATTAGTAATTGGCTTAGCTAAATTGGTCGAATCTAATAAAAATGATCACATCAAGTGGAATAGTCCAAAGTCCATACTTGATGGCCCAAGTGTGTTATCATGCACACTTAACAACATTTGATGCAATTAGCATGTCAAGATTGGAGTTGTCATTGCGTACAAGATATTATTTTTTGGAGTATTTCAGTAATTATGATAAAATTTTTAGTATAGCTCCGCCATAAATATCAAGATGTGTCTGAATTGTTACCCTCAATATATCAAAGTTCATGTCTAATTTTTTGTTTTTGTTATTTTTGACTACTAATAAAACAAAATCTATGAATTTATTTTATGGTTAGATAATCAATTGAATTGTATTATGAAGACAAAATTACTTTATTATTTGATAGTCTCTTATATTATAATTTTTAGACATGTCCAATTGGGAGAGAGAAGTAGGAGAAAAGAGAAAAAAAAAATTAGAAATTTGACACAAAAAAAAAAAAGAAAAAAACATAACAATGAACAATAACGTGCCTAGCGCACGTATACTGCACGCACGGTCCGAGCAGCATGCTTTCTCTATTTTTCTCAGTAGTGGGGTTCATAAAAAAACAACTTGTAAGAGAATAAAATCCACCAAAAAATAATTCTCACATTAGTTGAAAACCTATTTGGTGATTTTTGTTCTGAAAAAAACTACCAAAAGGACAAGGACAAAAATGAAAATTACATATTACATAGTCTAGATAGTTACGTCCATATAAAATATCATTAACGTCCTGTTAAAACAAAAAATCTTCAAAAACCTAAAATCTCTCGATATTAATTGTCGTCATAATCTCTCTCCCTCTCTCTCTGGTCACTCCATTTCTCACCATTTACTTCCTATGCGTTACAGCTCCACGAATTCTAGGGTTTTATGTAAGAAGGTTCATCACTCCTCGTTAGTTCTAGTCTGCTCTTCGAAGGTACGTTCAAGCTTCGAACCTATCGCCTTGCTATTCAGTTGTTATTTTATTTTATATTATATTATTTTTTGTTTTCCTGTTTAAATTTTAGCTTTACCTACACGATAATGCGATTTGCTAAATGGATTGCGTTTGAATAGTTGCTCAGCTGATGTACGGCGACAGGGGTGTAATTCGAGTGATGTTTAATGGTGGAAAGTTTATGGTTTTGCGACTTGCGAGTTGAATTTACTTTTTGTTTTTGTTTTTTTTTTTTTCAATTTTAGGATTGAAAATTGATGTGTTTATTTGGGGAAAAAATTGGTTTTTGTTCCGTTTTTAGTGTGTTGTGATTTTTGACTGCATGTATAGAATGAAGACCTGGCTACACGACAGTTACTGAATTACTCTGTTCACCATGTTCTCCTCTGTGCCCTCTGTCATGCTCTTGCTCTGGTTTAGTGTTCTCTTGTGCTATGATATGTACTTGCTGACAAAGTGGTATTTTCTTCCACATTTCTGTTTTGATGGATCGTGGAAATGTTTAGCATGGTTGATCTGTCACTTCTGTTAATTAATTTTATTAATTAGGTTAAAATTGTTAATTGTGTGAAATCCGCTTTGCTATGTTCCTTGATTCTTGTTCCTGTATGGAGCCAATTAGTGGAGGAAAGAAAGAGAGATGAGAAAATATGATAGCTAAACAAATATTCATTAAGTTGAACTATAAACCATCAATGAAACATGTTAGTAGACAATGGTCTTGCTGCCAAAGATGACGTTTCTTCCTTTGGCCTTCTTATAACTGATATTATCGAATTGCTCAGTTCATTCCTTAGTGCAATTCTAAATTTTGTTAAACGAGCCATGAACCCCTTACTGCACACTTGATTGCTAGGGAGTCAGTCTCTTTATCTGTTTGTACGGAGTGGCTGTCTTGCCCTCCTTCTTTTATTGTTGACTCTTTGTACTTGGATTTATGTTAATGAAATCTTTCCGTTGCTCTCAAAAAAAAAGTGTATAGAGGTGTATTCTCGTTGAAGTTTAGTTATGTTTGAATTTCATTGGACTGAAGACTGATCACTTTGGCAGGGCTGAGGTTATACAGACTACAGGGGAGTGAGGATAAGACAGGGTAATTTTCCTCGTGAAAATGAACCATGCTATTCAAATGGACCACTCAAATAGCCAACTTGCCCTCCCTGTGAAGCGCAGAAGAGGTCGACCTAGGAAGGATCGGAGTCTAAATCATGCTGGGAGTACTCAAGTTCCACCAGTTGGTGAAAGAGTAAAAGAAAACCCAGCCCCTCGAGTAGAGAAGAATAGCGATGCAGTTAATGACATGGTGGGTCAGGCAGTTACAGGTATAATTGAGGCTGCATTTGATGCTGGTTTTCTGCTCAGTGTTAGGATTGGAGACGGCAAAACCAGACTGAGGGGTATCGTCTTTAAGCCGGGACATTATGTTCCCATAACAGCAGAAAACGATATTGCTCCACATGTTCAGATGATACAAAGAAATGAAATCAATCTCCCTACGGAAAATCAAATGCGCAGCCGTAAGCGATACAGACACAGGACTGAGCGCAATGGATCTCCATCTGCACGTCGGGCATCAAAAGGCAACAACTTATCGATAATGTTGGCCCCTTCTGTTCCTCCAGTGGGTGCCAGAGGCACTGTTGTCCCTGTTGTACTCCAACCTGTTAGCCTAACAAATGGATTACCCAGGACCACTGAAACTGCTATGGATGCTTCCCAAGCTTATATGGAAGCTTTAAGAGATAAAGGTGTACAGATGGTTACACCCTTAGCTATGTTACCACCCGAGGGATCAACAGCCATGATGGTTGCACATGAAGCATCATCCTCTCAAAGACAACTTCGCCACGAAGAACCATCAGAAGACGTACAAAATCAAAAGGGTTCACCCAGTGACAGAGGAAGACGTGTTGAGCATGGGGAAGAGACCAGCCATGTAGCACCTAGCAATGTAGTTATGCCTAGTGGTGATTCTGACAGAAACCAGGGATATCCACAACCACCAGAAAATTTACATGTGAGACAAGAAACAGACATGAATAAGCCTCCATCAACAAAACCCCTTGAAGCTTTACATCCCAGTCTTCTTAACGATCCTAAATCACTTCCGAACAAATTCATGCACTATGGCACTGGCAGGATGACTGAGCTTTTACAGGTAACTAAGATGCATATTCAATCTTCATAACCTCTTTCTCTATATACACCTGCGTTTGTTCATACATGATACATCCATGTGTCTATATTTGTCCATGCATGCCCATTGGTTGCTGAAATAGATCCTATATGAAGGCTCTGCAGGAAAATTTGGTAGAGAACCAGATTCATGAGTCTACTGAAATTAAGTTTTCAGGAAGCAACAACAAAGACGAAGCAACCAAACAGTAGTACAGCAGTACTAGATTCTCAGTTCTCATATCCATAAACGTCATTTTGTGCAGCAGTACTTTTACTTGAAGAGCAAAAGAGCCATGAAAACCTGGAACTCCTGGCTTCCAGATCGAGCAACTTTAGCTGAGCTTTTAAAAATTTGCAGATTTAGCCAAGACTATGTTTCAAAGCATTTATGTGTAAAAATCCCTCCTGCTTATAACTCTTTCAAGTATTAATGCCTTTCTTGTTCATCTTTATGGCTTTTTGCTTAATGTAAGAAACTTTTTCAGAATAACACTCCAAAATCAGTACAAAGAGAAGATATGTAGATTTGTGCAACGGATAAAAGAATGTTTCAGTCGATTCCTGTCACAAACATTAAGGATTTAAATTGAGCTCTTTGTGCACAAAAGTGATCAGTTTGGTGTTGTATTTAAATTGAATTAGCTCGATTTACTTCTTTGTAGACTTGAGACATATTTATAAGGTCTAGAATATAGTTCAGTTGAAAAAGACTTTGAAACCAATGGGAAACAACAGCATCTGTATTTGCTGACATTTAGCATGTCAAAGGAAAAAACAACGTATGATGCTTTCTATGCATTTCAAAACTGAAACCAAAACTCTCACAACTAAGAATCTTCCTATGCTTGAAAATTGAAAACTAACAGTTTCGCCTGCCAAAACTCAATTTACAATATCCAGTTTATATGAAAGAATAACCTGCTCTCATATGCAGTAAAAATGAATAAGGTATAACATGTAACGATATAAATAAAAAGCCAAAACTTGCTGGAACTCAGAGAACGAAAGAAGAATCGTTGCCGCCGGTGATGCTGGCTGGATGGCATCACGCGAATTTAGGGCTGAAAAAACCGTTGGACCCCGGAACTTGCATCGGTCGCAGAACAGGGAAAGAAGGATGTGAAATAGGAATCTGACTCGGGATTGTGTATGTTTGCTGCGCACCAGCGATGAAAGGGGGAGTCATACACACGGGCAATGTTTGCGTGGTTGCATTCCCTGCGGTAGAAGGCTCGGGAGTTAGTCACGGGGGCAACTAAAGTAGATATGAACAAACGCCTCACGCAAAGTATATCGAAGAGAGCATTACTATAAAGCAACAGATTGTGAACTACTAATAATTGCCATTACTGTTGTTTTTCGGGGTTAATGGCATTTGATGTCACAGTAAGATCAAATGAACATTGTCCTGCAAGAACGAAAAACATGCCAGAAAGTTTTTCGTGACTATACCTTGATGCTTAGGAAGATGAGCCTGATGCGGATTCAACAAAGGACACGAGGATACTTGGGAGAACGCTGATCCACTCTGCATAATACCCTTAGATATACACAGAAAAGAATCAGCAAAAACATAGCAACAAAAGAACAGCAAAAACAAAAGAAATCACAGTTTCACACGTAGCTATTGAAGCTTCACAGTTCATACAAGACAGCCTTTACATAAAGAACCGTTTTCTATCAACGAAGCCTAGAAATTCAGAATTTATCTTACATGAGAAACAGGATGCACATAAAGAACTGGTCCCAGTCGTCCAACCATGACCTACAAAAATATCATCATCCAAAGTTTTTTTTTTTTTTTTTTTTTTTTTTTTTTTAAAGAAAAACAAGAAGATAATTAAATCATTAGCAAACACCACCCTACGAGCAGGAAAGGGCGAAAGCTTGAAAGCTAACAGCGCCTAAAGTACATGAGGTATATACAATATTAAAGGTAGGTTTGGAGGTTAATGACTACGATTACATACATTTTCCGAGTTTGGATGAACATATCCAGTCCCAGTCTGAAGTTGATGATACTGACTAGCATACCTAGTTGGTGCTGTCCGGTTCCCCACATATCCCATTGCCTACATTCGAAAAAAAAAAAATTCACCCCAAAGTTAAAATCGGGAAAAAACAACTCTAACAGAGCCAATATATCAGAGCTACAATAGAAAACACTAGAAATGGACAATTATCTGAGATACTTACAGGTTGGGAATACTGTACATCGATATTGCCATTTCCTGCTACCATATTGTTACATTGGACAAACTTAATAGGTACAGAAGATCGAGGAACAAATGGACTTATTTCAACTTCGGGTTCAGGAGTAGCAACAGGTAACACGGGACAGGAGTCAGGTGCATAAGCCATTGTTGGCACTGTAGGAGGGTTAACTGCTCTATGGTGACCAAGGGAAGGACGAAATATCTTGGCCCCTGGGTTGAGCTTAGACTCCTAGCAGGAAGGATAAAATTCAAATGTTAAAATTGAATGCATATTAAATAATAGAGTTAATACCATATAGTGTCCTCTGAGTATACTGGTTTTGCCACGTTTAGTCCTACACTTTCAAATTCACCATCCGTGGTCCTTCGGCTTTCAAATTGTTACCATCCGTGGTTCAAGTTAACCACCCATAGTCCTTCCAGGAGGACTGCGGCTGGTTAAAATTTTAAAATTGAAGGACCATGGGTGGTTAACTTGGACTACGGATGGTAACAATTTGGAAGTCGAAGGACCACTGGTTAGGACTAAACATAACAAAACCACTATACTCGGGGGACCCCAGGGGCAAAAATATAGTTCCATGCACCAAAATACTCAAGATTATACTGATACATGAAAGCTGATCAACCACAAATCAAAGTATCGAAGTACTTAAAAGTTTTCAATAATTTTAAATGAAGGGAATGAAGGGTAGGCCTTCGTAATGAACCAGTGTTCACTTGTGTTACATAATAGGTTCCCTCCACACTCCCAAATGCAGAGCGTTATGATACGGGATGCATTTCAACGACTAATTTATTTGCAATAAGTATTGAAATACAGAATACACCTTACCTTTGCAGCTTTATTACAGCTTGAATTTCGTGGGGGCACTAGATCAGTTTGCACAAATGATGAACCGAGGGACACCTTAGAGGTAACACCTGCAATAGGTGTACCATCTTTCAGAACACTAGATGGAGGAGTAGCAGAACTTTGACTATTTTCTATGCTTCGTCGCTCATGAATGTTCTTCTGTTCGAAGTTCTGATCAAGTTTGACCAAAGACACAAGGGGAAAGTCAGGAGACGCATTAGCCAGTGACCGTTCCAAGGTTGGCCTCACACTAATATTCTCCACAGCATTTGATTGAGTTTCACACACATTCACTGCAAGAAGAGAAAAAAAATACATACAACCTAAGAATCACGTTTATTCAAGTGACAAGGCATATACCAGCTCTAAGTAGAAAATACATTCATTGATGGAGTATCAACATTGAGCACAATCCACCATAGCAGAAGTCCAAAGGCATGATGGAACAAATGAAACATTACGAACAATACTCACAATGTGGATTTGAGCCTCGAGCTTCAAGTGGCTGCAAAGCATTAGAGAATAAAATTACTGCAATACATAGCAAGAAATTTGAATTTATGAATTCTTTATTAGCTGTTGTAATACGATAATTACACTTACAATTTTCCCTTGTTGAAACACATGGCTCTCTCCATTATCTGTTGGTCTATCCTTCATGCTGTCTTGAGCATCTCTATCATAACATATGGATATGGGAGAAAAAGGTCAATAACATATCCATGACTCTCAAGCACAAAGCAAAACTACCGTGTAGTAAATTGCTACAAAAAAGTGAAAAACACCCAACAAATGTGGAAAGTGGTATTTGTGAAACTTCCAAAGAAACTAACTTTTTTCTATTGGGCAATAGCACATCTGTGCTGGACTCATTAGGCTTTGCAGACTTTGCCTCCCTCTCTGCACCCTCATTGGAAGGAATATCGTCAGCTATGGCTCCTCCATCGTCGCCCTTCACATATCCAGGAATACCATCAGCTGGAAGTGTAATTCCCTGTAAACGGCAATATTAGTGTGGAAAATACGTTCAAAGCAATACACTGACACATTACAACGCAAAGTCGGGAAAAGCAAAGCTACCTTAGCAACAATTTGAGCGAGATCTTCAGATAGAATAACGAGCGTATCAATCACACTTCCACTAGTTACATTCGCTTTCCGAGTCCCCTTCTTGACCATCATTGCTTTCTTCAATACAATAGCTAACCCAATTCATTCAAACCATTACTTGATAAGCAACATACTATGTGAATAACAGTAAACATAATAATTACATAACAGAAAACAAAAAAGGATTTGAAACTCTCTCCCCAAACAAAATAATTTCAGATCAGATACCAATATGATCCAATTGAAAACAATCCGAGCAGCCACAATTATCCAAGGATACCATAAAAAGATTCGAACTTTACACTAATTAAAGAAAAATCCATTTAGGGATTTAAGAAATCAATGATTTTAAGCTCACCATAGCTGTCCTCTACACAGGCCGTGTGGAATATGCCGGAATAAATTGAGCCATCCTTCACATGGACATCCACCGGGAGGCCAATGATGCACATGGTGGTGAACAGCAAAACCTCCGACACGGCGGCGGCGGCGGCGGCGTTTTCTTCCTCTGCAAGTCCTCCTTTTCTGCATCCCATATCTGATCAGTCTTGGCAGCAATATCTACCCTTTCCTTTGTATTCTTACGCTTATTTGTGTATATATTCCTACGGGTTTTTTCAGGAGAATTTCAACGGCGTTCTTGCTTATTGTGTTGGTACAAACAAGGTGTACAAGTGTAATACCCCCTGAGGGAATCAAATCCAACAAACTGTGTAATAAGGGAATGAAACCTTGTTAAAACTGTTTTGCTTTTTCCGACTTTATTTTTCCCAGGTTTTTCCAGGATCTGTTTTTTTACTCAGAGAACCTCGTGTTTTGCGGTATTTTTACGATACTTGTTTTCCCTTTAGCCCACATGTTTCAATTGTATTCTATTTAGTCCACTACTAACCTTTTTTTTTTTTTTTTTTTTTTATATAATTCATAACATCATAATTGTTACATGGTGAACTTGGTGCCAATTCCCACCTTGTTGAGATATGAGAATGAGAATGATATAAGATATGATTTTAAAATAATAATAATAAATGGGTATTTATATTAAATGATTTAAATCTAAGTTTGTTTAGGTCATAATGACGTATTGTAAATAATTCATAAAGTGTTTTTTTAGTTGATAACCGTAATTTGTCAATTACGTTATAAAAAAGTATATTAGATAGATATAGTATTTAATGATTGATGTCTTACAAGCTTAGATCGGCCAATTAGCTGCGGTATATCTAAACTAGTTGGTTAAGTGACATCTCGATTAGCTGAGTTTGGGACATGTCTTCTTGATAGTTGATTTTATGTTTGTGATATTGAGTTTAGTATTTTGATTATTAGACCAATTGAACTATCCAAAACTCGATAATTATAATAGTGCACATCGCTATACTTAAAAATGCTCTGAAATGATCCTAAAAATGCTTGCAATCTTGATTGGTCAAATCGCACACAAGTGTATTAGATAGATATAGTAACTTACTATAAGTTGTTTTAATGATATCTCAATTTTCTAGGTTTTGATAGGGTATTCTCGAGCGTAAAGTGTGGACTTTAGATATTAGGTCTATTGTTTTGATTATTGGTTTTTTTTTGGTACATTGGAGGAGTCAGCCCCTGCTAAGTAATTCTATGGGTCAACGCGCCTCCAACATAAGCTCATAAGAGATCTAACAGGTATCTGGAGGATTTTCAAGAATGGACGTCCCCAAACATTAGATTGACCAATGTTGGCCAGCTTATCATCACATTTATTTTCCTCCCTCCAGACATGAGAAAGTCACACTATGTCAAATCCCTCAATGAGTTTCCTGAAATCATTGATAAGGGGATCCAAGTTCACATTCATCATCACATCTGTTTCATTGATTATTGACATATTTGACCATTCAATAACTCAACGCTTAGAATATTGCATAACGTCGATAAGTCATAATAAAAAAAATATTGTGATTGGGCCTAAGTACCTGCGGTCCAGGCCACATAAAATACAACTGAGTAGTTTCATTTTGGGCCAATCGGCCCAAATAATCACCTATATAAAAACCAGACAGCTTCTGTAATTACTGTCGTTCGTCTCGCGAACCCGCAATCGAATTGGTTTCATCTCTGCACCTCTTTCTCAATCTAGGGTTCTAGGTTCGAGCATGCAGCCAAGCGGAGTAGTCCCACCGCCGATGGCTCCGATGCCTACGAATCCGGCTCAGCAGCCGCCGCAGTACCAGCAGCCACCTCAGCAGTGGATGTCTGTGCCGCCACCGCAAGCGCAGCCTCCGACCGTCTGGCACCAGCAGCCGCCGCCAATGGCGCAGCATGCTATGCCTCATCCTCAGCAGACGCAACAGTACGCTTCTCTCCCCTCCGGCACGACCGCCGCCTCTTCCTCGAGTCCCAACGAGGTTAAGTCTCTGTGGATTGGGGATTTACAGTACTGGATGGATGAGAATTATATTAATACCTGTTTCGCTCATACTGGAGAGGTGCGTAGATATATATTTGGTTTATTCAAATAATCTCTCTGTTGTTTTGGTATAAGTAGTTCTATTAATGAAAATTATTCGACATATGTTTGGTCTCGATGTTATTTTGCTAAAAAAGTTGGTTAAACCTAAATCCAAAAAATTCAGAGTTGGGCTATAAATGTGACAGAAAATACGTTAGCCAGTCTATCAGATGGAGTGGCTCTCTTTTGATTAAAAGTTATATTGTTAGTCTTTTTTTATGGCTGCAGTATCTTCTAACTAAGTTGCTTTTGGTTTCAGCTTACTTCCTCAAAGGTCATCCGGAACAAGCTAACTGGTCAATCTGAGGGGTATGGTTTTGTCGAGTTCAGGAGTCATGCAGCGGCTGAGAATATCTTACAAACATATAATGGGACAGTTATGCCAAATGCTGAGCAGAATTTTAGGTTGAACTGGGCAACACTTGGAGCTGGTGAGAAACGGGATGATACTCCTGACTTCACCATTTTTGTTGGAGATTTGGCTGCTGATGTGAATGATTACTACCTGCTAGAAACATTTAAAGCTGTGTACTCTTCAGTAAAAGGTGCAAAAGTTGTAACAGATAGGAGCACTGGACGTTCCAAGGGCTATGGGTTTGTTAGGTTTGGGGATGAGAGTGATCAATTGCGTGCCATGACTGAAATGAATGGTGTGCTGTGCTCAACTAGGCCCATGAGGATTGGACCAGCTGCTAACAAGAACCTTGTGAATACTCAGCAGAAAGGTTTGTTCCTATTGCTCCTTCAGCATTGCCTACACCATGCTTGGTTTTCTATAAAAAAATTAGAACTTTATCTGTTGTTTCATCATTATGTTTGAGCTTGGTATCAACTATCAACTCATTGTCTTCTTTAACTTAGTTTGCTCTGGTAATACTTGAAATTGCATTTGTTTAATTGATGAGTTCCTTCTTGGCATGGTTCTAAGTTCATGGTGCTTAAAATTGATTACTCTTTCAGTTATACACTTTCCAGTCATTTCCTTCTGTACTTAACTTCTATATGCTTGAAGATTCGAGGAATTTACAGAGATGTCTTTCCATACTTTCCATTACAAACTTGGGCGGCTTTAATTATGTCAAAACTTGCATGAACTTATAAAAACTAATGTTGTCTCAAAGCAGGAACACAGAGGCTCTCGTATATGGGGGCCTGGAACTGATTTCAGCTGAAATGATACCACTTTAGTGCGTGGCCTCATTTTAGGTCAGTTAATTTGTTTATGTCGTAAGCTTCCTTTCTTCAGTTTCTTGTGGCATCTCTTGTGCTACATTAAGCTAGTCTCCATTTATTTAGTTATTAGTTACAACCCTGAGTAAATTTATTTTTTACAACCTGCAAGTGTTGCACTTTTTCTTCCACTGCTTTCCTAGTTCATATAAATCCTTCATTTTCACATTTTGTTTAACTCATTTTTGGTCATCTCCTTCCATTCAAATATTGCAACACACTGCTTTACACTTTCCCTTTAATTAAGTATTTTTTCTGTCTCATCAAACTATCATTATTGAGTACAACTATCCCATCCTGCTCCCTGATTTTTAAAAATTTAATATGGCCTCATTCAAAGTTGCCAACATCTTCTTCTTTTTTCACGTTCCCTGACTCTTTTTAAATTTCTATTTTGCATATTTTAGCTTTTAACGTGAAAATATCTCAAGTTGGGATTGTGGGTTTCACACACAATTACATATATTTAGAACTTGTAGTTTTGACTGGTAACTGATTTTTGCTTGGTGTGAATAGTGTCATACTTTTCTCTGTCATCAAGTTGTATGTCCTTTCTAGATTTATAATTGAGTGTAAGGGTTGGCACATGCTTTTATGCAAATCATGCACAAAACCAGATTTGTATTTATACAACTATGTAGTAACCATGATCGAAGGAGTTTCTTTGATACTTCACTGTTCTCTCTGCTGACATTTGCTTGGTTTTTAGTTGTTCAGCTCTGTTCCTGGATCTCATATTATTAATGTGTTCTTTGATTGCGATTGCTTGCCATGAATTCTTATACTTAAGTGTGCCAAATTGGACTGGTACTTGTTTATCCTGCACTATTAATTGACAGTGTTGTGATTTTTGAATGAGCAGCGAGCAACGTGCTGCTGTTTAATTTCTTCTGTCGTGATTTTTGTGCTAGAATTTTCAACACAAGACAGGCTACACTTATTTGATTTCCTACTATTAACCTTTGTTCATGTCCATCACTTTTTGTCACTGCAGCTACGTATCCAAGTTCACAAGCCGGTCAAGGCGACAGTGATCCAAACAACACAACAGTGGGTAGCCTGTCTCAATATTTGAATTAGTATTTTAATATAATGTGCGCAGTTTAACTCATATTTTATTGCAGATATTTGTTGGTGGTTTGGACCCCAATGTTTCAGAGGAGCTTATGAGGCAAGTATTTTCACCTTATGGTGAACTTGTTCATGTCAAAATAGTTGCGGCTAAGCGCTGTGGTTTTGTTCAGTTTTCTAACAGGTGAGCAACAACCTCCATTTAGAATAAAGTGTTTGCAAAATTTTCATGAACTTGTATCTTATGCATTTGTTATTTATGTCCAGGCCTTCTGCTGAGCATGCTTTATCAAGCCTTCAGGGCGCACAGTTAGGAGAACAGAATGTCCGGCTTTCGTGGGGACGAAACCCCTCTAACAAACAGGTTAATGACACTAAGAATACATAGGTGCAGCATAAGCTTTGATAAGACTGTAGGTTTCTGATTTATTTTTCATTTTTGATCAGTCGGACCAGACCCAGTGGGGTGGTGTTGGTGGTGGTTCTTATTATGGGTATGCACAAGGGTATGATGCATATGGATACGCTCCGCCTCCACAAGACCCTAATCATATGTACTATGGAAGTTACCCAGGATATACAAATTACCAACAGCCACAACAGGTATGATGGCAAGGCGAGTTTATACGTTCTGGTGATTTTGTTTTAGGTAGTGAAAAGGGATTGCTGATTCTTTTTTTCCTTTGCTATTTCCAGTGAGCACTCTAGGGCTGGAGATTGGTCTACCATGGCAACTAGGTCCAATGTTTTCAATTATCAATGTAATGTGACTGGTTATATGACAATGATGATGCTTGGCATGGCACCCTGACTTCTAAGTTTATTTTTTGTTTATTTTTTTGAAATTGGAAATTTGAGTATCCTAAAGTACTAGGAGAGAACGGTTCGTGTGGATGTGAGAGTAATCCTTGTTCAAACAACGTGTAGTCCATTTTGCTGTTGAAATCTGTCTAGTGTTCCTTTGATACTTTGTTGTTTATTACAGACCATGTTATTACTCCATACTATGTTGTTCATCAGTTCTATGTATGATGTGTTGGTTTGGTAGTTGCTTTGATATGAACTACACCACAAAAGTTAGCTCATGAGATTATTATTAGTAACCGAATTGATGTGGGACCTATTATCCCGCCCCCTTTGACTGCCCTTGTTGCCTCTAGGCGGCAATCTGTGCTGTTGTCTCATTTAGTGTTCTGTTGTTATCAGAGGTAAATTATACCATGGACCAGGGTCTAACTGTTAACAGTTTCTGTACCTGTAGCTATTATATTATGTGTCAGCCATTATAAGTTACAAAGTATTTGTTTATATGTAATTGTAGATATAGAATGTTTTAATTGAAGGTACAAAATTTTTGTATTAGGATATAACAATTGCATCAATAATACCTCTCTCAATTACAGATAGTACCAACAGTGTTTCAATGTTCATGTAGCATTGATAAGGAATAGAAGATTAGAAAGTTAATCTTTTACAAAAACAATTGAATAGAGTGAATATGCTAAGAGTGTGGTTTATTCATTTATTGAATATGGTTTTTTCAATCTTTCATCTTTGCATCGCCTTTGATCTCCAACCATGGAAGCAAAGACATCAAGCAAACAATCCAAGCCCTCCAAATCTTCTTCACCTACAGCCTTGAGTGCATAAACAATGCTTTCAATGGTAGACAAGCATCCCTGTTTTGGTTGATGCCTCACTTCGCCATACAAGCTCAGCCTATCCATGTCCAATTTCAGATGAGGCAAAAGCTTCAACCATGGATTCTCGTTGTACATTCTCCTCGCCTTCGCCCACGTCCCATCCAACACAATCAAATTCTTCACCTCAAAATCTAGCCCTTCAACGCCACCTGATTTTTCACTGGGAAAAAGCAGCACAGATCCTGCAGGAACTGCAATTTCAAACTCTTCTTTCTCTTCAAACTCAATGTTTCTTTGCAGCTTTTTCACCACAAACCCTTTCCCCAAATCACTCACAGCTTCTCTACAGCCCAACAGGTGATCAAAATCCCATCTTGCCACTCCATTTTCCACCTTCCAACAATCTTGGAAAGATGCTATTCTTCCCTGCTTCTCAACTGTAAAAACAACAGCCTTTTCAGCACAGTTCTAACAACCTTGAAAAGATGGTATTGTTCCATGTTTATCACAATTGAAGCATGTGTTTCATCTCAACTACAAGGCTAAATTGATAGTTTAATTGCACAAATGTTGGTTAAATTGAAGCATGTGCTCTATCTCAACTAAAAGTCGCACAAATATTGTTTAAATTGAAGCATGTACTCCATTCCAACTAAAAGTCTAAACTGATACTTTGATTGTTTAAATTGAAGCATATGCTCCATCTCAACTAAAAACCTTATACTTGCCTAGTTGAATTGCCCATTTATATTTATATATTATATGTTCTATCACTCACCTGTAAAAACAACAGCCTTTTCACCATTCCCATTGAAAATCTCACTTTTACTGTCAGATATTACTTCACTACTGGGCTTCAAATCAACACTGCAATCACTTTGCTTCATTATATCTCTGCATTCCCCACCACTTTCATCCAAATTAGCAACACCCATTTCAGGATTTGGGCAAAGTAAGCGGATAGAAAACTCGGCTTGGAAATTGACATCAGAAACTGGGATTACGCTGAGATTCTCGAGGGCAATTGATGCTATTCTTGTGGAATTGAGGGGGTGATTCTTCTCTAGACTGTGCTGAAGAATCGTGACGGCCACGGAGTTGTGGAGCCGCGGGGTCTTGAGGCGGGTGCAGAGGCAGAGACGGGTGGGCTTTGAGCACGATGGGCACATGGGTCTCTTGGCAGAACCCGAGTGCGTCACCATTTCTAGGGTTAGGGTTTGAAAAAGATTTGATTTTTGAGGCCTCAAAGGATTGATGAGAGAGTAAAAGTGAAAGTGCCACGCTTTGGGTATTAGCCTGACGCGTGTCACGCATTGGGCTTGCATTGAATCAAGATCCAATTCTTGAAGAAATCAAGGAAGGAGATGACAGCATGAAATTTATGGAGAGACTTCAAGTGTGGCGCCCACAAGCACGGCAGACGGGCTAGGGTTGCATAATCCTAGCTTGAGTGTCGGCTCGCAAAGACCCACGAATAAAAAATTCGCGTTCATGGTAGAGCTGGTCTAGTGGAATGGGCCAGTCCGCATGGATACTCTTACCTGATAGGAATATGTGGGAGGATTATACAAAAGTCGGAGTTTATCTAGTACACGTTTTAAAACTTTTTTAATTTTTTTTTTGGGTAAATTCACCGGGTTTAACTCCTCCGTATAACCGATCGGGTCTACCCGCGTTCGCTCCGAGAGGCACAAGAACTGGCCCAGGAGACGTTTTCGGATAATAATGATTGGTTTGGTTTGATTACTTTTTTTGGGGTTTTTGAATGAGACAAGAGAAAAATCCCAAGTAGAAAATCAAAGGCTTAATTTGGAAATAGAATAAGCATCCTACCAACTAGCATAGTATGTATCACCATCATCATACCCATCATCAACTACAAATCTCTTTTGTATTTATATGTAGAGAGTATAATCTATTTTGTATTCTAGCTTAACTAGGAGCCACATAAAAATGTTCAGAAAGCAATCATTGGGAATATAAAGAAGTGTTGAGATAAGATACCCTGCAGAAAGAAACAAGAATTCCCTTAGCATTTAATCTTCAATCTGCAGAAGAAATCCTTGTCCATTTTCTTCATGACGCATATTTTCTTGTATTCTCTGTTGTTGATTCTCCCTGTTTCCATTCTCCTAGTGAGGAGAATGAGATCAGGGAGGAGGCTTCCACCCGGGACACTCGGGCTACCAATCATAGGCCAAAGCCTTCAACTTCTGAGGGCAATGAGAGCCAACACTGCTGAGAAATGGCTCGAGGAGAGGGCGAAAAAACACGGTCCTATCTCGAAGCTAAGCCTGTTTGGGAAGCCTACTGTTTTCATCTATGGCCGGGCTGCAAACAAGTTTGTTTTCAGCAGTGATAGCAACGTGCTTACTAATCATCAAACGCAATCCGTGAGGCGGATCTTGGGCGACCGGTGCCTGCTGGAGCTCTGTGGCGAAGATCATAAGCGTGTTAGGGATGCTCTTGTGTCATTCTTGAAACCAGAAAGTTTGAAGCTTTATGTTGGCAAGATGGATGAACAGGTTAACAGGCACCTTCAGATGCACTGGAAAGACAAGGATATGGTCAAGGTAATTTATGCAAATATACAGAAGATCCAATCAAAGATAAACTGATCAGTACTACTCTCAAAGTGGGCCAAAACCTACGGGCCGTCCTGCACCCGCCTCGCCGAGGGGCGGGTTAGGGCCACAAGAAAAATGGCCCGCTAAATAGCGGGCCCGCGAACCTGCGTGTGGCAGGCCAACCCGCTTTGACAGTACTGTATATATATATATATGTTACTCCGTATATAATATTAAATAAGTAAATACTCTCAAATTAAGAATCCTAAACCTATCATAGTACTAATATAGTAATACTTGTGTTTTCCTATTTGTGTGTGTGCATATATATTTGATATGTAATTCTTGTCATCTTTATAGTTTTTTACTTAATTTAACAAAAAAAAGTCTATGAACCGGCCTGTGGGGCCCGCCAACCTGTGCAGAGCGGGCTAGAATTACATGAATCCTAACCCACGGGCCTAATGAGCCGGCCTGCAAATCCTAGCCCGCGGGCCTAATGGGCCGACTCGCAAAAGTCCGCCAGAAATTAGGTACGTGGTGGGGCGGATCGGCTTGCTTTGACATTACTATTGATCACTGATGTAGCTAATATCTTAAATGCTAGCCAGGTTTTACCTCTGATGAAGACCCTGACATTCAACATAATTTGCTCACTTCTTTTCGGGCTCGAGACTGGTGCAAGGAGAGACCAATTCATCTGTCATTTCCAACAGATGATTGCAGGAATGTGGTCAATCCCTATTAACTTGCCATTCACACGCTTCAATGGAAGCCTCAAGGCTAGTGCAAAAGTAAGGAAGATGTTGAAAGAGCTTATACAAGAGAAGCGATTCGAGCTAGAGCAAAAGGGAGCTTCATCCCATCAAGATCTCATCACCTGTTTGCTCAGTGTGAGAGGAGAAGAAGACAATGAAGAATTGATATCTGAAGATGAAATCATTCATAATGCTATGCTAATCATGGTTGCAGGCCATGACACTTCCTCTGTGTTGATTACCTTTATAGTTAGACTTTTGGCCAATAACCCATCCATATATGAAGCTGTTCTCAAAGGTAACAATGCTTTCGAGTTTCGCCCATATGTTCAGTGTTTTTTTAGTACTACTGACTCTGTTACAATGCAATATTTGTTCATAACTACTTTCTCAACCTACTGAAGCACAAAGAGTCAATATCGCCTTCACTGAGGCCTGAACCCACAACCTCCTATAAGGGAGTGCAACTTGGTACCACTAGATCCCAAGGTCTTGGCTATGTTCAGTGTTTAGTCCATCCTTTCTGAAGTTTCGGTTTCTACCAATTTTGCAGAACAAGAAGAGGTGGCTCTCAGCATGTCATCTGAGGGGCTCCTCACATGGGAAGACCTATCGAAGATGAAGTTTACTTGGCGAGTGGCCATGGAGACAATGAGAATGTTTCCACCTATATTTGGAGGCTTTAGACAGACTGCAAAGGATATTGAGTATGGTGGCTACCTAATTCCAAAAGGATGGCAAGTAAGGCAACATTACCTCTAATGCTGCTAACCATTTCTTCTGTTTCTTTTTTAGTACTACTGACTCTGTTACAATGCAGTATCTGTTCATATCCATGTCTTCTGTTTTGCTCACAAAAACATTGAATCTTTACTTTTCCCTTGACAAACTAGATATTCTGGGTTATGGCCAAGACACATATGGACAGCAGCACATTCCAAGAGCCAGAAAAGTTTGATCCATCGCGGTTTGAGAACCAAGCCACCTTGCCTCCTTACTGCTTCATCCCATTTGGAGGGGGACCTCGGATATGCCCAGGTTATGAGTTTGCAAAGATTGAAACTCTGGTCACAATTCATCGCCTCGTAACGCATTTCACATGGAAGTTATGCTGCAAAGATGATTCCTTCAGTAGGGATCCCATGCCTGCACCTACTCAAGGCCTTCCTATTCAATTAATTCCCAAGAAGCCATTGTAACATTCAATATAGTTTCTAGTAAGAACTATTTTCAGTGGTCAACAGTAAAGGAAATATGATAAAAGCTGCATGCCAATGGATTATAGGGGATTTATAGCAGCCTGAACTTGTACTTGCATACACAATCTGATCTTTGGTCAAAGACTGTACTTTGTGCTGTTCTGCTGCATTGTCTATAAGAGATCAAATATCAGTTGAC
The DNA here is from genome assembly GCF_003576645.1 of Ipomoea triloba. Taxonomy (NCBI): domain Eukaryota; kingdom Viridiplantae; phylum Streptophyta; class Magnoliopsida; order Solanales; family Convolvulaceae; genus Ipomoea; species Ipomoea triloba. Next base: position 30,372,246 of record NC_044920.1, on the reverse strand, counting down.
CCAGTACACACTCGAGTAATGGTTGAGAGTTTTCCTCGTCGCTCAAAAAATATAAGTTATTAAGTAGTATACCTGCTTGATTAATGATTAGTAGATAGTTATCCTGTCAACAACAAATCAACATTTGAAGTTCTTTAATCTGTTAAAAGCTGTATACCCTCTGTCAATTTCTCAAGCAGGCTAAACTGAAGATTTATTAACAATACTTCACCATTTCTCTTCTATCTCAAAGGTGGGAATTTTCTTGTGTTATTGGTTCTGCCACTGTTCTTACTCCAACTACAGAAGAGGACACATCATCAGCAATACAGGGGAGGTGTAAAATGTCTTTTGCTTACATGAAATATATAATACATAGTAATTAGTAGGGAGATTGAACAACAAATCAGAGTGGCGCAGTGGAAGCGTGGTGGGCCCATAACCCACAGGTCCTAGGATCGAAACCTGGCTCTGATATGACATTTAGAAAGCTTCCAACCACCCATCTTTTTCACTCCCAAAACCTACCTGTACCCCACCATGATTTCAACTCATTTTTTGAACATTAAAGATAAAGGTGACATTGACTGACTAACAATCTTTAGAGTACTTCAAATTATAAGAACTCAACTTAACAAAAGATTCCTCATTTTTTGAATTCCAGTAAATATCTATTGGCCAATATTCTGTAGAATCTTGACCTACCATCTACTGCTTCAAAATTGTCAGAGCATTGCACCAAAGGGTACAAAATAAAACTCAAATGAGAATTGAATTTCAAATTTCCAGTATCTAATCTTCTTCTATGTGGTTAAAGAAAACCGAGAAATCCGATCTGGCTATGTCTGTGGTATATGAACTATGCTGATACCCCTGTGGCTTCCTTGGGGATCAAAGAAAGAAAAGCAACAGGAATGAATGTGCAGATGACTTGAATACCAATGCCAAGAGGAAGATTGTCAAAGGATCCCGAAGAGATGTTAAGAGCGGAAGCCAACCCAGCTCCTACAAAGGATCCTACTGTAGAGCCAAAGTTGTTTATTGACATAAAAAGTGCAAACAAAGTCCCTTCAATTCCTGGAGGGCATAATTGTCCTGATAAGATGAGAAATGGCATAAACCTGCAAAGTGAAACTCGATAAATATTTGACAGAACAAAGACATCAATTGGTGGCCAGTAATATTTCAATTTCAGCTGTTATATAACATTGTCATGATATTTGATTCTTGTGCTAAAACCTTAACTAAGAGAGAATCAAACATACTTGAATTGATTTATGCCATCTGCAATAGCAGACCCGTACAGCACCATAACCCTATCTGATATGCCTAACGACACATTTGTCTGGGTCACCAATACCAGATCTAGAGCACTCAAAGTGGCCAAACCAATATGAGTCCATCTACACAAATTCATAAAATAAATTATTTTGTCTTAAAATCATCTTGTAGCCAAATAGACCAGCCAAATTTCCACTTACATGAGAATTTTTCGCAACCTCATATTCTTCATGTATTTATTGTATATGAAGGTTCCAAGCATGAGGCCCAACCAACCAAGAACACGTGCTGTGCCTAAGAAGGATGCCTCCAAGTTTAAGATCTCCGTCTGGTAGTAGAACATGACTGTTGAGAGGTTTGGGACAGTTACATGAGCTAAAAAGAACCAAGCCATTGGTCTGGGTTCCCACAAAAGAGTTTGCACAGGACAAAAAACATAGTAAGATCAAGGAACTAATAAGTGAATAAACAAGCTATGAAGCACAGGTATTGTATTAACTTAACTAAAAAGGCATCAACCAATGAAGGGACCAAGAAGATTTTCCAGAAATTACCTTAGAATGATTGGCTGCCGGAAAGCTTTAAATAGAGCATAGCTTGCCGATTTCAGGGATTGAAACAAGCTAGATGTTGATGATCCATCTTTATCTAGAACCTGAAGGTCACTTGATTTGATTGCACTATTTTTCGTATCTTTTTGGCCCTTTTTTCTCCTTGACGCACCACCAACTTTGGACTTCCCATTAGAGAAATTACTATCCGTGTCGAAGTTTTCAATTGTCAAGTGAGTGCCATTTGAAGCAGAAACTTTCGAAAAGGCTTTACCAGCTGTAGAGCCCTCCTCCACAAAATGACAAGAAGCGAGCTGCAATGCTGGTAACACGGAAAAAATAAGAAAAATTTCATCCATTCTCAGATTGCTCAATGCATAACCACCTAGCAAACTCCCACAGATTCCTCCCAAAGCCATTGCCATCCAAGATATTGATTGAAGATCACCAGCAAATAAGGCCCTGTTCATGAGCAACCATAAGACCTAATTCATGCGCCTTCAAAAAGAGAGAACTTTGGAATAACTGAAAACATACCGCTCTAATCTTACAGCCTCGGCTATCATCGCATCAATTACCACATCTGCCATGGCAGAGCCCAGATTTTGCACTGTTAGGAGAACCATTAGCTGCACCTTAGAAGTCCTAAGAAATTCACTGGTGCCTAAAAGAAGCCATGGAAAGAATGAGAACAAAGTGGCCAGTATTAAGTAGGGAATTCTTTTTCTTCCTTTGATGGGGATGCAATCTGATACAATCCTGCATAGATAACAACTTAATTAAGTTTTAATAGTTTGCAAAGGTGATAGAGTACTAACTTCCCATAAAACAAAGTTCATAGAAAACAAATTCTATTAATCTAGTACCACTAAAAAATATTAAATCATTTGCTAAAGCAAGAAAATTGAACAGCACATAGTGTACTAGACCATCTTATGGTATAAGTTCAAAATCTGCCTTTTTCGCCTTTGAATAATAAAAAGGGTGTTTTAAACATCAGATGAAGAGTATTTGATTAGCTTTTCTCCTATTTAAACCAGCTTTAATTTGACATATTGCTTATATAACTTTCTGAATTCCCAAATGGTTGTAACACCGTGAAACTCATGAATCATAATTAAACTTGCACGGCAGATACATACCCGTATAGAGGTTTCACACTCCATGGAAAGAATGCTATTGTAGAGACAAACTGGGAGGCTGAAGGTGATAACTTCAGCTCATCTTTCAGCTGATACGAAACTGCAGTCCATACAAAAGATCTAAAACCCTGCTCCCAAAAGCCGTGATGTAATAAGCCATAATGACTATAAACCAAGTATATGCTGGTTAACCTAAGAGTCTGAACTCTGAAGCAGTCTTAATGTTCAATTAACTATGCTAATAAATTATAGTTGATCCTGATTCCTGATACCCCTAGAGCAGAAAATTGCTCGATCGGGTACATGGATCACCATTTTTCTGCTAAATCAGGGTTTTGCAGCATGGGTATTAGCCAGAAAGGACAGAAATTCCAAACAAGACAAAAACCTAATAGGGTTAAGACCATTTCCACCTAAATTTCCAACAGGCAGGAATTGAGATTTGAGAAACGAACCTGAGTGAAGTAAATTAAGCAAACGAGCCAGAGAAAAGAAGCCCCAAATGCGCCCCGCAACTGTTTGCACCAACCGATCATTTTACCGGATCTAATAGCCCGATTACCCGAATGACACGGCTCTCAATCTCCGCTGTTCTCGTTTTTGTCGGAAAAAAAATAACTTTTTTTTTCCTAGTTTTGGGATTTGAGGTTCGTCGTCTACATGAATTTAGGGTTTAAGAAAATTGGATTGCTTCTTTAGGGCATTTAGTATTGCATTTCTCACCTGCATTACTTGCCTTCATTCCAACGGTTTCTGGTCTGGCCTTTTTGCGCCATCTGAATGTCCTAACCGTTTGAATATGAATGAGTTGACTTTGACCTTACTTTTATTTTTCAAAATTGATTTCTTTTGGTTCTCAAAATGTTGAACTCACAACAAGGGTCTCTCACGCCTTGACCCGACATAACATCTGGAGCACTGTCAGTCTGTCACCCGTGAGACTTGATCTCTGGTCGGTGAGGGTGATTTTTTTTATTTTTTATTTTATTCATGGGAGTGGGATAATAGATACTTATTTTGTTTGATATGTTAATCTTATATATGGTAGGTATTCAAAAATATATTATAAGTGAAACTTACATTGTGATATTAATAACAAAAGACCACAATAATATAAACCAACTTAATTTGTATGTTAATCACTTTCACATGCCGCTGTTATATATATTTGTTTGTTTATTAAAATGTAATTAAAACAAATAGGGATGAATAATTAATAGGAAAACATAACATATTTTGTAATCAATGTTTCATTATGAGTTATGACAATATAATATTTTATCTCAAATACTACCTACTGAACTAATGAGCAAAACCCGTACAAATTATGACTATATAATATCTTGATAATAGTTGACGGCTAAAAGTACTTATGAGAGATCGGCTAGGCAACAAACATACTATAAGAAAATATCGATCAAAGTTCTATTCGAAGACTTGATCCAACGAAAATTGGATCTAACATTTTTTTTTAACAAAATAAAACAAGCTTTCATTAATAATCATCCTTTGAAAGAGCATTACATAAATAAACATGAGGACAACCAAACCACTCTGCACGGTCGGACATATAAAGAAATTCTCTCACTAATCAATAAGTAACCTCATTCGCAGACATCTAAAAAAACATAGAATCTACTACATAGCAGACAATAGCTAACTAATCAACAACGAACTCTTAGAAGGCGCCACGCGCCACACACAAGTTTGAGTTCGTATACATAGCTCCTTAACATTTAGAGACTCAATCTTTATTCACAAACTTCACTTATGTGACTAACTGAGCTGTTAATGTTGGCTATTGTAAATTATTATTATTATTGATTGATTGATGGTGATGGGTAAATACCCCCGACTACTGTAAAAATATAATGTGTGTAGTCCGTGTATTACTGTACCCCTAACAAGTCGGGTGTCCCTTAGAATTTGTTAAGAGGCAAGTGACCTTTGGAGAATATAAAGGACCTGACCCTCCATTGTATTGGCATCCGGAAATGCATGGATCTCTTTGATCATTTCATCATGTCCATCCCTCACTCTCTTCTTCTTCACTGGCTCTTCTTCTCCAAGGAGGAAACCATAGCTTTCCTCCCCAAGTATACACACTCCATACACTACATCATACACAATCAAACACATGTGGCGTAAATCCGTACCCCCGGTTACATTTATACTATCAGATGGATTTACCAATTTCACTAATCATTATATTTTTGGATAGGACAACATTTTTGGCTCCAAAATTTTGAACCCAATCCGCCCATTTGGCCTGTAACATCATCCTCTTGAAGTCTTGAGCCGTGGCGCCATCTTTCTCTCTCCCTATCTTTCAAATTTCATAGCTTCATTTTCTGGAAAAATGGAGGAAGGAAAACGGGCAACTCTAGTAAACGAAAACAAGAACCAGAACATAGTATTTGTGAAAGATAAGAATTCCGTGTGGACAAGGAGAACAGCAAGATTCTTAAACCCAAGTACCCAGGATGTTAGCGAAGCAGCGCGGGTTCCAAATGCCTCTCCGATATCTGAAAGTTTTGAGAAAGATGGCCGGAACTGGCCTCCCAGCATTGATATCAGAGGGTGGAAGCGTCCCCAGAGGAAGTGGAATGAATGGGTCAATAGCCTAAGGGAAAGCCACGCAGCTCTCTGGAATCAGGCCGGCATTTGCGACGCTATCATGAGCTCGTTGTATCACGTGCCGGTAAATATAATCTAACCATACTGAATAAAATCTACGAGAAACCTAACTAGTGGAAGCAATGTTGATTTCCAGTCAGTCATAGTTAATATCTAATGATACTGAATAATAATAATAATAATCTATGAGAAATTTAACTTATAGTGGAAGAAGTGTTGATATCCAGCTATAGTTAACATCTTGTTGTGTTTTCTCTTGAACTGAAAATTTTACAGGTTAACCAGGAGATAGTTGTGGGGTTAGTGGAGTTTTGGTGCCCGGAGACTAACACATTCGTGTTTTCTTGGGGCGAGGCGACGATCACGCTTGAGGATGTGATGATTCTCGGGGGATTTTCAGTGATCGGAGAGCCCATCTCCGATGAGCGGTCCAAAATGGTGGGAGAAATGGAGCGAGAACGGACGGCTGTGATAAGACCCAGTGATAAAAAAGCTAGCTTTTCCGGTTGGTTTAACCATTTTTCCGATGGGAAGACCGCCGGCGAGATGGAGCATATGGGGTTTTTAAGTCTATGGCTATCACGGTGTGTGTTCCCTTCTCTCTCGGAAAACGCCATTGCCAAACTTGTTTTCCCTATTGCCGCCCAGTTATTGGGAGGAAAACGAGTGGCGCTCGCCCAGCCCGTCCTTGCTAGCATTTATCATGCTTTAACATCGTTGAGACAGCAAATTATGTCCTGTGGATCAGCCATTGTTTTCGAGTCGTTTCGATTGCTTCAGCTCTGGGCATTTGAGCACTTTCATGATCTGAGGCCAAAGTTTCCTAATCAACTAAAGCGTGGTGATCCCAGAGTAGCTCGCTGGCATAAACAGAGGCCCTGCAGGGTTGATATAAAATCAAGTTTTAAACGGATTGAGAGATTTGATTGGCGTCCATATGCTGCTGATTTGAAGAACTGGCGCCATTTATCATATTACAAGGATACAGAGCAAGTGCTTGTCGATTCGGTAGCCATGGACGACGAAATCAAGTCTTTTCTTGAATGTTTGCAGGCTGCAGAGGTGAAAGGGGTGTTTTGTAAGGCGAAATATCTGCCACAGCGGGTGGCTAGGCAGTTCGGGTTGGATCAAGATCTCCCTGCAGATGATTATTCGGTTTCTGGAGAGGATTTCAGACTCTATATCCCACCAAGAACCTTCCTAGCAGGTGTTTCTGATAGATATCTGAGTTGGTGGAAGGCCATGATGGGGCTTAATGCAGAAATGTGTACTAGGAATCAAGAAACAAGGGTTAAGGAAAGCAATGGGTGCAGAGGAATTGGTGTGAATCTTGGTCAGAATGGGAAGAGAAGAAGAGTGGGAGAGGCAACAGATGTGGAGAAGCCCGGGGATTCCATTAACAATCCTTTCTACATTGATGATTATGATGCAGAGATGAGCATAGACAGATGTCTGAAACAAGGGGTTCATAAACAATCACTTGCAGAGGTGGCAGATCTTAAGCAGGCTTTGGCTGCGAGGGAGGAGGAGGTGAAGAGGCTGAAGAAGACGATTCATGTTTTGCAGACCGCCAACTCCAAGCTCGCTCAAACAGACGATGGCCTTCTCGGGCCAGCTGCCTGCCACCGAGCTTTCGAGGTGCACAACGCTTCTCAGAACTTCCCCGGTGCTGCTTCTAAGACGATGGCGCCTGGATACACGTTTGGAGCAAGGACGAGGCGTTGGCCTTATATGCAACTATCCCAGGATTTGACTTCATGGAATGTGGAACATGGACTAAATGTTAGATATAAATAATCTAACTATACATAATAGTCTACGAGAAACCTAACCTCGTAGTAGCAGAAGCAGTAATATAGTCCTCTCCTGCAGGTTGTTTCCTTTTTGTTTAAAAACTAGATTGATCTGGTTTAGTAATATATTTCTTTTGATGTTCTAGGCGAAATCAAACCTCTGTAATATCAGTATATCCTGCACTTAATGTCTGTGTTTTTGTGTCTTTTTGTAACACGTGATATACATTGATTGGTTATCCAATTCTTGAATTCTAAGGATGGTTAAACTTTATGTTTGCAGACAATGATGTGTGGTGATCCTCATTTTTAGGATGTCATAAAATCTCAATTTTTTCAATTAATGTAAATTTGACCATGTCAAAGGTGAACCCGGAATTTTTGTGTCTGAAAGGAAAACAAAAATTCTGGGATCACTTCCTCATCTGTTACTTGGGATATCAGGAAAAAACACACAGTTTTTCCCAGCACTAAGGTGTTGGTGAATATTGGCAGGAAACTGAAATTGCAGTGATGTTCTTATTGTGGCAATGTTGTCGGAGATCGATTGCCAACAATAAGGATATCACCCTCGATATTTCGGGGATTTAATGAGTTTGGGATCTGGACATGCCTCGGTTAACATAGCTGGAAGGGAAGAAGATGAACTGCTTTTCGTGTTGTATGTCCGGGGAGGAGGGGAAACTTGAGAGAAATTCATTGAAGAAGAGTTTTCAAGATAACAGAACTCTCTCATCATTTGCCAACATTTCTTTGAAATCTGGTAATTGGATGTTATGTTTCTTGCCTTAAATATATCTGTCCTTCCTAGTCTGCCTCAAATAATGTTTTTTCTTGATTAATATCTGTCTAGGATGTTAGATTATGTATGGTACTCAAACATTTGATTGTGTTTCGAGCATAAATTTATGGGTTCGAATGATTGTGCAGATGGAAGCAGGAGGAGATACATAGATGAAGAGGTTGGGAAATTTGGAGAAGACAAGGTTCCTGCTCATGCTTTTACATACCAAGAAGTGATTGATGCAACTCAGAACTTCAACATTGAATCTTTGCTTGGCGAAGGCGGTTTTGGGAGGGTCTACAAAGGGCATCTCGAGAGCAAAAACATAGTTGTGTCGCTTTCCTTAATCCTCTTCACCTTTTGTTGTTTAACAGTAACAGAGAAGCATTAACTGTCTGAATTTTGATGTTATTTAGGATGTTGCTGTCAAAAAACTCGACAGAAACGGCCTTCAGGGCAACCAAGAGTTCCTCATAGAGGTTCTGTTGTTGAGCCTTCTTCACCACCCTAACCTTGTGAACTTAGAAGGGTATTGCTGTGATGGCGAGCAACGAGTATTAGTATACGAGTTCATGGCGAATGGCACCCTGGAAGATCATCTTCTCGGTACTGATTCGATACTTCATTTGTTTGCAGAAAACAACAGGTTTACTTACTGTCTGTCATTCTGATTATGAAAATGAATTGAAGTCTTTGTTTTTGCACTTGTTAGACCTAAAACCAGATGTGAAGCCACTAGATTGGCTTACAAGGATGAAGATTGCTCAAGGAGCAGCGAAAGGGCTCGAGTATTTGCACGAAACGGCTAACCCCCCAGTGATCTACCGCGACTTTAAGGCATCTAACATACTTCTAGACGAGAACTTCGAGACCAAACTTTCTGATTTCGGGCTAGCTAAGTTAGGTCCAACGGGTGACGAGTCTCATGTCACCACCCGGGTCATGGGAACCTATGGCTATTGCGCGCCTGAGTACGCGTGCACAGGCCAGCTCACTACAAAATCCGACGTGTACAGCTTCGGGGTCGTGTTTTTGGAGATGATAACAGGAAAACGAGTGATTGACAACTCGAGGCCATACGAGGAACATAACTTGGTTTTGTGGGCACAACCATTGTTCAAAGACAAAAACAAGTTTCACTTGTTGGCTGATCCACTGCTTGAAGGGAACTATCCACCCAAGGGACTGCACCAGGCTCTTGCAATTGCAGCAATGTGTCTGCAAGAGGAAGCAGAAACGCGGCCTTTCATAAGCGACGTCGTGTCTGCTCTGCACTTCCTCTGCGGGACCACACAGCCCGAGGAAGGCGAAGGCGCGCCACCCGAAGACAGTGAGACTGGCCAATAGACCAAGAGCTGCAATTCTTGTCATTGACTCTTGATGCATGCTGTTTTTTGTGATTGAGACTTTTTTGCAAACTTCTTGTCTGACAACTGATAAGTATAGTTTACAATGCAAGAAGAGGTATACTTAATACTTGGCTAGTAGGTTATATAAATATAGGCCAAATCAATCTAGTCACACTTCAAGAACCATACAAGTTTCAAGAATGAACAACTTAATGGAGGTTGAAACCTTAGTAAGAAAATTGGAGTCATTAGACAAAACATATACACTAAATCACTAATACACAATATATTGTCCACACATGATATAATGATGTGTTACTAAATACTCGGTATTATATTACCCCAAAACACTTCATGTTCATGACCCAAAAGAAGAATGCATTCAAACCTCTTTTTCTAAGTAGTAACCTAGACATTCCCATGTCTAATCGAGAGAATTGCCTCGTTTACTCAACTAGGTTTGTAGGGACTATATTGACCAACTTATGTCTACGATACTAATGACATAAACTATCGTAATTGTCTAAGAGCCTTGTCATGTCGGTCATAAAGGCATCCACATTTGTATATTTTTTGCATGAATTTATTAACATGGAGTAGAGAGAGAGGATCCAAGGTCTTACTGTAAATTGGGGTTTTTTTGTGGGCCCCACTTTGAGAGAAAAGAGACAAAAAAAGGCCAAGACTGTGCTTGTTACGCGCACAACTAGCGCGCTCAGCCGAGCGTGTGCATGCACGAGCCCGCTGGCACGTTTTGATTTTTTTCCTAAAAAATGTCATATTTCAATTTGTTTTTCTTTTTCTCTTTTCCTCATCTTTTCATTAATTGGCACTTTCAAAGTCGGTCCAAAATCTTCACTATTGAAGATGCTAACGAATTGACGAGCACGATACTAGTCTATTTACAATGTGTCATTATGCCATAGGTAATACGTGTCATAGAGGGTGGAAAAACAGCCACGTCAGACGGCGAACCCGCCAGTTTGGCATGTATACGTTCTTTATTGTCCTCCAATGACTAAATCCACAGTTCCACACTATAGTTTTAGCTCGCATCCAAACATGGCCTTCTCTACCGCCACCACGAAAACGTCAGCCCCATTGCTCCCAAAGCCGCACGGTGCCGCCGCCGCCGCCTCCTCCTCCTTGCGCCACCTACCTCTGAAACTGAACAAATTCGCGACTCGCCGAGCCAAGGCACCTGCGGTTTTCTGCACTCTCACCGCAGGATCTGTAAAGCAGCAAATGGCGGCTCGGGAGGCGTCTGAACTGACTTTCCTTCAACGCCCCGATTCGTTCGGCCGGTTCGGCAAGTTCGGCGGGAAGTATGTCCCCGAAACGCTAATGTACGCTCTCGATGAGCTCGAGGCCGCGTTTAAGGCCCTCTCCGTCGATGATGCTTTTCAGGTTTTCATTTCTTTTACTAGGGAAATCGGATTTTGATTCTTCTCATTCTCATTTTGGCTTGTTAGGAAGTTGCGTTTATTTGGCCTCAATTTTGCTGTTATTTTTGTTAATGTGTTTGCCTTTTGAAGAGATTGATTCTGGATTTTGATTCTTCTCATTTGTCTTGTTAGTAAATTGCGTTTTTTTGGCCTCAATTTTGCTGTTGTTTTTGTTAATGTGTTTGCCTTTTGAAGAAATTGATTCTGGATTTTGATTCTTCTCATTTTGGCTTGTTAGGAAATTGCGTTTGTTTTGGCCTCAATTTTGCTGTTATTTTTGTTAATGTGTTTGCCTTTTTGAAGAAATTGATTCTGGAATTTAGGTGTGTCTTAAAAAATTGATAGTTTAGCGATTTCAAATTGCTGATTGAATTAAGTGATTAACTGCAGAAAGAGCTGGATGGAATCTTGCGTGACTATGTTGGGAGAGAGAGCCCTCTGTATTTTGCAGAACGGCTTACTGAGCACTACAAGCGACCTAATGGTGAAGGGCCACACATCTTCCTCAAGAGGGAAGATCTGAACCACACTGGGGCACACAAGATCAATAATGCTGTTGCTCAAGCCTTGCTTGCAAAGCGCTTGGGCAAGAAACGCATTATAGCTGAGACGGGAGCTGGTCAGCATGGTGTTGCCACTGCAACTGTTTGTGCTCGCTTTGGCTTAGAGTGTGTAATCTATATGGGTGCTCAGGATATGGAGAGACAAGCACTAAATGTGTTCAGGATGCGACTTCTTGGTGCTGAGGTTTGTTTCTGTCACTATGCTTTGGTTTTGGCTATTCTTATCGGTGAATGCATAGATTGAGAATTTAGTTAAGAGTTTAGTAATTAGGTGAATGCATAGATTGAGAATTTAACTTTTCTGCTGTCATGGGTGCTGAGCTATTGGTGAAAAAATTTGTCTTTGCTGTTTGTGTTTGCGTTCTTAAAGAAAATTTTCATCTTTGATTTCAGGTTTTATATGTTGAAATTACTTCCCCCCCTCTACTATATGTGACTTTCTTTTGATGATAATGGTAAATTGACATCAATTTCATATCTGCTGGTGCAGGTTAGACCAGTCCATTCCGGAACAGCCACACTCAAGGATGCTACATCAGAAGCTATTCGGGATTGGGTTACCAATGTTGAAACAACTCATTACATCCTGGGATCTGTTGCTGGGCCGCACCCATACCCCATGATGGTTAGAGACTTTCATGCAGTGATTGGCAAAGAAACAAGAAAGCAAGCATTGGAGAAATGGGGTGGGAAGCCCGATGTGCTAGTTGCATGTGTAGGTGGAGGTTCTAATGCTATGGGACTATTTCATGAGTTTATTGATGATGAAGATGTGAGGATGATTGGCGTGGAGGCTGCCGGTTTTGGTTTAGATAGTGGCAAACACGCTGCCACTTTAACAAAGGGAGAGGTCGGAGTGCTACATGGAGCTATGAGCTATCTGCTTCAGGATGATGATGGGCAGATAGTCGAGCCACATTCCATAAGTGCAGGGTAACAAGTCAAAGCACGCACTTCACTAACTAATTTGAAACTTCCCCATCTTGACAGTTTTTTCCCCGTGTATTATTAGGTTGGATTATCCTGGAGTTGGACCCGAGCATAGCTTTCTGAAAGACCTTGGACGAGCTGAATACTATAGCATCACTGATGAAGAGGCTTTAGAAGGTAAGCAACATCTACCAAACTCATTGCCACCAGTATATTCCATTTGGCGGCATTTGCAGCATTACTAGTTCTTTTGCTTACATACACTATATACATGTATATGCAGCATTCAAGAGATTATCTCGGCTAGAGGGCATTATTCCTGCATTGGAGACATCGCACGCGTTGGCTTATCTAGAGAAACTGTGCCCGACCCTGCCAGATGGCACTAAGGTTGTACTTAACTGCAGTGGCAGAGGAGATAAGGATGTTCAAACTGCTATCAAATACATGGAGGTTTGATCGATGGCGCTTTTTGTTGTTTTAGACAGGGCTGCATGTGGTTATGAAAACAAATTTTGTTTCTTGAACAATTCATATAGAGTATGATTTGATGGCTTCCTTTATTTGATAGGATTTGCATCAACAAAATGGTTCTTATAAGGCTGCAGACTTGCATGAACTTTCATTTAGTTGCAAAAGTCTTTTTATTCCCATGATGCATATCTTTCATTCCTTTTTCTTTTAGACTTTCATAATCATAAACAGGCTGTACCCCCAGAGTAATCTGTATTCAGCATCACTAATTGAAAACATGGTGATTGTGAAATTTCACTGTTGAGATGGAAATACACAGGCCCACAATTATGAAATTGGGCCAAAAGGCCCTGGAAACAAACCAAAGAGCCCATTAAAAGGCCCAATGGGTTTACAGTGGCCCAGTTACAGCTCGAAGTTAACTTTCTCAGGCACAAACACAATAGCCCAAGCCCAACTCTATAACTTCTTTAGATTGGGTCTTTACAGTGTGAAGTATATTGCACATTGGGTTGAGAATGCGTTCTCTTACCGTCTGTTTGATTTGTTGTTGAGATAGTAGACTTTGATTTGCTCTTGAGATAGTAGACTCACCGATGGTGGTCCCCAGACGTAGATACGATTGTATTGAACTGGTAAACAATATTGTGTTCTTTGCTTTCTGTTTGATTCACATCCTGCACTTAGTCATATCTCTATTGTAATAACGGTTCGAACAAACGAGTTTAGGGTTTTTGATAAGACTAATTGTCAAACAGTTAATGATAACCATGAAAATTGAATATCACACATACACGAAATCAATGAAAAAAATTGCGTTTTTAACGATATTTAATACACTTGAACTCTTGAATTACTCGGATGGCTTCCATAGTTCTATTTTCTTCTTCATTAATTCAAACACGTAATCTATTTTCATTCAAGAGCCTTCATCCCTCTCGTGCATAGTCGATTTTAAATGCATTATATAAACATGATATTCTCGACATACACGACAACCATATATATTTGATGTATAAGTTTACAAGAATGTCTCTGTCTCCAACACCATATCATTATTCATTAAACAGCGCAGCATAATAACCGGAGCATAGTTAGCTGTCTTGAAGTCGCTCTAAGTCCATTTCCGGCTTCCATTTCTGTGAATATATTGAAAGCTCAGACTGTAGCGTTCTTTCTCTTTCAGCCCACTTTTGTTGCCATGGCTAGCTGCCTCAAGAACCACAGCTGAAAAGGAAAGACAAAAATTAAAGATGGAATGAAAGAAACACAACATATGCAATTCAAAGGTCATACATAAGAACGAAGTAACGTGCACTCAGGGACGGAGTCAGAATATTGACTTAGTGGAGGCGAAATTTAAATTACCGATGATTTGAATCTGTGACATAGGCTTTCAAATATCAAATTTGGAGTTCAACTAACTAAGTTATTCAAACTATTAACAGTTTGAACATAAATATAAGTTTTATATACACTTTATAGCATATATGTACATACATATATATATAAAGGGATGGGATGGAGGGAGAGACAGTTGCCCCTACTGTCCCCACACTAGCTCCGTCTATGCATACACTAGAAAAATATTATATAATGGGCTCAAGTGAGAGGTTGATGTGCCTTTATTGTTGTGTGGCAGATGATGATTGAAACTTGTTAGAGAAAGCTAGCTATGTCTCTAATTTGGATTAATATCCTAATTAACTTAAAAAACAATAGTAAATTTATGTGTTAATATTGTATAAATATAAATTAATTTGGTTACTATGCAAACATAAATAGGATTTGCGATCATGACCCGTTATCGGAGTTAGTTGTAATTGCAAACACATTCACAAATGGAATCAATGTGTGTGCAATGCATTTCTATTGGATGGTGACTCTTCATGACCACTCCTATTAGGTCTTCGAGTGTTTGAGAATCCATTTCATTTTGTTGATATATATCGATATGATATATCATGGCCTCATGGGCGTGGTCCTTCAATCTCAAACTTGTGTAGTTTCTTTCTTAATTCTTTTTTCTCTTTTCTTCTTTTGTTGTATCCAAAAAAGTTAAAAAGTCTTTTTCTCTAATCAACTAGACTAAAAATTATTTGTCATATATAAAAACCTTTACATTCATAAAAACACATGGAAATATTATAATGATTTGTATCCACTATTGTGAGTGGTTTTGTCATACCTCTTGCTTCTCGTCCTCATCTCCATATTAATTTATAATTCATTGTGCGTGTTTATCACTTTTCATCTGGTGCATAAATAATTGACACGGCATCTATATTAATGATTGCAAAAATGAGATAATAGGACTTATGGGAGTAAAATGTATGTACATCATAGAGATTAATCAAGGATATGATGCATAATTGATTTTTTTTCCCCTTAAAAAACAAGGAAATTAAGGATTAGGTAGTACAAGGTATTTGACCATTAATTTTGAGATTAATTATTAATTAACAAAGCACTAAAAGAGTAATTGGGAATCATGTTAGATTTGAAAGCCACCACCCACCACCTTAACAACACAAGTCTTGATTCACTTCTCCATGTCATTGAAAATGAGCCCCATTACTACTCCACAATATATTATTTTTTTAAATAAATGTAAATATTATTTATTTATTTTTGTAATTATTTAAATTGAAAAAAATATTTTATTTATATAAATAAGAAATGGCGCCGTCTAGTTGATAGTAGTCACTCACATTTTAGTTGTAACATGAAGTGGGTATGTGTCACATTCTCTTGTACTCTCACTTTTAATAATGTTTACTTGCAAAATAGAAATGTGAAGACTTAGCTTGGTTGGTGCAACATACCTTTCATCTTTTCAAGTTCGACTTTCTATCGGAGCGGCTTATTGACCTTCTCAATTTGAGTCAGTCAGCTATGAATAACTTAGATTAATTTATCTTGATTTTTTACAAGCTAAGATAATAAGACAGACTTCACCTATAACATATCTTCAAGTAAAAGTTGTAAATTTTCTTGTAAATCAAAGTATATAATACCACTAGTACGTGTCCTTTCACCCACTAGTTCAATCTCTTTATAATATAGAAACCCTAGAAATATAAATAAAATATATTTTAGCCAAAACAATATTAATGATGAAAAAATACAAATATTACACTGTTAAAAAGCATTATACATTACACTCACTGACTCACACATGCATTACGATTTGAACTTGATGGTGACATAGTTTCTCAACATCTATATCTTACCTAAGCTAAATATAGAACTTTTCTCATTTTCTTTCTTGAAAAGATAATATGTGAATCCATCGAAAACTACATTGTTATCCTCATCAAGAGTGATTCGAGGTTGATGGTTAAAATGGGTGATATGTTGTGTAATTCGAGGTTGATGGTTAAAATGGGTGATATGTTGTGTGGTAGTGATTCGAGGTTGATGGTTAAAATGGGAGATATGTTGTGTGGTCATGCATCAAATTTAATAATCGAAATATGGGTCTGACAATGCATAGGATGTTCAAATGGTTAATAAGTAAATAATATCAAATAATGGTATTAGTTACAATGCACCGCCTCCACGGAAGCTTGAACCTACAATCTTCCATATAAAAAAGTAACTTGATGCCACTAGACCACAAAGTCTTTGGCATTGCAATTTTTTATTTAGAATCATAAATTTATAATACTAAATTTTAGGTAGAACCTAAATTTGTGTGTATATATATACCTCAACAAAAATTATAAAATGGAATATGACCTAATATTCACTGCCCATTGGTCTTGTTTTATTAATGTGTCATCAATTGCACTGCTCATATATATACATATATATACACACACATATATATATATATAGGGTCATGTTCAGGTGTGGTCGCGCCTTCCCGTGCGGCCGTGCAGTTTACACCACTCAATGTTAAGAAATGCACCACACAAATAACATTATATATATATATATATATATATATATATATATATATATATATATATATATATAATGTTATTTGTGTGGTGCATTTCTTAACATTGAGTGGTGTAAACTGCACTGTCGCACGGGAAGGCGCGACCACACCTGAACATGACGCTATATATATATATATAATGTTATTTGTGTGGTGCATTTCTTAACATTGAGTGGTGTAAACTGCACTGTCGCACGGGAAGGCGCGACCACACCTGAACATGACGCTATATATATATATATAATGTTATTTGTGTGGTGCATTTCTTAACATTGAGTGGTGTAAACTGCACTGTCGCACGGGAAGGCGCGACCACACCTGAACATGACGCTATATATATATATATAATGTTATTTGTGTGGTGCATTTCTTAACATTGAGTGGTGTAAACTGCACTGTCGCACGGGAAGGCGCGACCACACCTGAACATGACGCTATATATATATATATAATGTTATTTGTGTGGTGCATTTCTTAACATTGAGTGGTGTAAACTGCACTGTCGCACGGGAAGGCGCGACCACACCTGAACATGACGCTATATATATATATATAATGTTATTTGTGTGGTGCATTTCTTAACATTGAGTGGTGTAAACTGCACTGTCGCACGGGAAGGCGCGACCACACCTGAACATGACGCTATATATATATATATAATGTTATTTGTGTGGTGCATTTCTTAACATTGAGTGGTGTAAACTGCACTGTCGCACGGGAAGGCGCGACCACACCTGAACATGACGCTATATATATATATATAATGTTATTTGTGTGGTGCATTTCTTAACATTGAGTGGTGTAAACTGCACTGTCGCACGGGAAGGCGCGACCACACCTGAACATGACGCTATATATATATATATAATGTTATTTGTGTGGTGCATTTCTTAACATTGAGTGGTGTAAACTGCACTGTCGCACGGGAAGGCGCGACCACACCTGAACATGACGCTATATATATATATATAATGTTATTTGTGTGGTGCATTTCTTAACATTGAGTGGTGTAAACTGCACTGTCGCACGGGAAGGCGCGACCACACCTGAACATGACGCTATATATATATATATATATATATATATATATATATATATATATATATATATATAAAATTTGTTTTGTCAACCTGTATTTTATACTGCCTGTTGAAGTCAATACTTCAAAATTCCATCCAATCATGAGCTCTAGGTTGTTGTTTTCAACAGATTAATTAATTAGTTGACAATTAACACCATCAATTAATAATTAATTAATTAATTAAATTATCCATGAAAAAATAAAGGGAAAAAATTATTTGTGTTCCTGTACTCATAGCCTAGGATTTTCAATATCGAAATTTGTCAATACAGTAGAAGCTCAAGAATTATCTTTCATGAGAATAAATGAAGTTATTTCTTAAAAAAGAAAACATTATAATATTGTACACGGTTTATTGTTAAACATAAAAAGCAAGAAAGCAAAAGACTTTGTAAATAATACCATATGTCAATACTAATAATTTACAAGTTTAGATTTTGTAGATAATAATAACAATATGAGAAAGAGATGACCTGAGGACTCTTTCAAACCACATTATTCGTGGGAAGGGAAGTGCACCATAGAATATAATTAAAGATTTAGCAAATCTTTGTTTTCTCATAATCTAATGCCCAAACATGTCTAGTCAAACCCCTTCTACTTCTTCACCTTAATTTTTTCAAATAATAATAATGATGATGATATATTGCATTACCTCTAGCAGGATGTCAATTGAGGCATAAGTATTGGGTGGAGGTAGGTGACTAGGTGGACGGACCGACATTCTATTGTCGTAGCGTAATTCAAATGTGATGTTAGTTATTATGTAAATGTAGTGTTAATTGTTATGTATGATAATAAGGGAATAAAAGTGTACTTTAACTTCTGATGTAATGATGATAAGTATTTGATTCAACAATAATTTTCTATTTATTCATCAATCCTTGACGGTTATTAGTTAAACCCTACTAACGCTAATAATTAATTATTGTCGGTTAAATTTAATGACTTATTCAAAGAAAACGGTATACTGACCGATTTTCTCACTTGAAGTAATTCTGAAAATTTGAGAAGTATGCCAACACTTCCAATAAGTTGGTTTTATGAGTCATGCTGAACAATCATTAGTCACAACCCTCCTCCATGACAAAAAAGACAAATCTTGAGCTTATGTTGCTGCCTATAAATAGACTGTAACATCTCCCAGGTTGTCTTAGAATCTGGTCTGAAAACCCAACCTGCTTTTTCAATTCCTTGTTTGTAGAATGGAGAATTCTGTGTTTTCTTCAAGCAGTGCTCCCTGTTCTAAACCAAACACACCTCATTCTCCTGAGGAGAGCAGTTGGACTATGTATTTTCAAGAATTCAATGACAATGATGAACACACTTCTTTCTCTTCATCTCCCTATGAAAAAACTGATCATACTCTTGCTTCCTATGCCTCTTCTTTAGCCCCTCAAGAACTTTCTAACTATCATGATAATCGTAAGAAACCATGGCGGAACTTGATTGGGGTTGCTGTTGATGATGAGCTTGAGGACACTGCTAGCTCTCCTGTCAATAGTCCCAAGGTTCGAAAACTCTTGTTTAGACTTGAGACACGATGAATACTCGTCAACTTACTCCTTGCATGCACTTTTAGCAGTGTAGGGTAACTAATTCTTGGCTTTCTTCTTGTGCCTCCTTTCAGGTTTCTCACATCAATCATCAAGGAAAAGGAAATTTTAGTGTTTCAAAGGTAAAGAAAACCATCTTTGGTACATCCAAAGGGGAATGAGGTGATAGATTCAAACCCGAGTTTACTATCTAGAAAGGGATGTAATTTATCACCAAATTATATCCCGAGCCTTTTAAAAAAACCATTTTAATGATACTTCTTTTACTTTAGGGAAAGGGAGGTGATTCTGGGCAGAATGAAATGGATGCCAGGGGAAGGGATGATGGTGAGCCTACAGATGAATCAGACTTGAAGAAGAAGGGTCTGTGCTTAGTACCTATGTCTATGATCACAAAATATATTGGTTAAACTTTTATATCTTTTTGTGTTTTTTTTGGGTGAATAATTTGGTCTTAAAGATTACCACTTCACGAGAGAATAAGTTTCTCAGTGAAGGAAAAGAAAAGACATGTATAGTTGCTTCTCCAAGAGAAGATTTTATTACTCCGTAGTAAAGATAAAGAGAGTAGAGATTCTGTGAGGGTAAAATGCCCTCCACTACAATAATCCTAGATTGTACCAATCTTTCTGTGTCTTTTGTGAATTGTTGGCTTCTACTTCTTCTCAGGAAGTTTCTCTAACAACTCTGGTATGACCTCAAAAAGGTCTCCTACAAGTCCATAGTCTGCAACCTGTGTTTCACATTTGAGCTCAGAGTTTGAATACTGAAGTTGAGCAGAATAATTTAGTAATTTAGCAGTTCATAGGTGGACAAGGGACAAAACATGAGTATACTGCATTAATGCATCAAGTGGGCTTCTATGATGCAGGGTCAGCATTTCTTGTTTTGGAAATGTTCCATCCAAGAAATTAAACTTCATGTTTCTGGTTTGGAAACATTCCTCCCAAGAAACTTAAAAAAAAAAAAAAAAAAACAACAACAACAACAACTTCATAAAACATTTTAGGATCATATTTCTAATTTTCAAAAATGCATTTCCTAAAAAGAAATGAATAAATAATTAATATTTATGCATATTTAAAGAAAAAATATTTGCAAATAGACACTTATATAGTTATATTTTTCTCTTGCATCTCGTATCCAGCATTTCCCTATGTTCCGTTTTCTCGTTTTCATGCTACCTAGGTGGTCTTTGATTTCTTTGCAAACAATGCATGGCTCTAACTAATACATGGAATGGGGGAGGGGGAGGGGGGGGGGGGGTTAAAAGTTGATTCTAGTGACTGANGGGGGGGGGGGGGGGGGGGGGGGGGGGGGTGTTAAAAGTTGATTCTAGTGACTGAATGTAACACTTAACCAAACTTTGAATGTGTGTGTGTGTGTGTGTGTTTTCTTCTGCTTTTTCTTCTTTTTGGTGCCAAGTGGACATGGGCAGAGGGGTTGAGAGAGAGAGAGACAGGGGAAGAGATGGTGACCTGGAATATGGGTGCATCAGCGTCTTTATTTACAGCAACAATGATTTTGGAATCTCTCATGCCTGCTATGTGTTGAATGGCTCCGGAAACACCAAAAGCCATATATAATTGTGGAGCAACAATCTTTCCAGTCTGCCCAACCTGATACATAAAAACAACCTCAATCAATCTCTCAGCTTTAAAAGCACTAAGTTTCAATTTAATCCCCTGTAAATAACTCCAGTAACACAGTAATAGTCATAGTGCAAGAAAATTATATATTTACTCATTAGAAGACTTCAATAGATGTTTTTAATTTTTAAATCATTATAATTCAAATAAAATGGAGGACCTGGATCATTCAACAATCAACCATCTGAAGTTTTTTTACCTGGAGATCATTAGGAACATATCCCGCATCAACTGCTGCACGAGTTGCACCAACTACAACAGAAAGAAGGCAAGCATCTTCATTAGATACTGAAATATTTTATACTAGGAAAGGTGGAATTCACAACTAATGTCCTCAACATTGGTCTATAAAGTGGCTATGGTTTAGTGATTGTTTGGCCCTTAACTTATTTGGAACTTATCTGCTACAAAAAGCATAAGTTGAGCCAAACACTAAAGAGGGAAAGGCTTTTAAAGCCCAATAAGCAGCAAACCATTCTTTTTCAGGATGCTTCTCAGTTGAGGCTTTTCAGAAAAGCATATTTTTAAACAACCTCTATTTTGGGCATAACAAGCACCTAGAAGTTCTTCTGTATTTTGGATTTTTGCAAGAGAATAGCAAGTGATTAAAAAATGTCAAAGGTAAAAGGGAAAGAACACACACTTAGATGTAGATCAACACAGTTCTTTTAAAGAAGAGAGAGAATTGAGAAGACTAAATGTTATTGGAAGGAACCTGCTGCCCCAAGTTTCTCTGCAAGCTTCTCTATCATTTTAAAGTTCTCAGCGCTTTTCAAAGCCCGTCCCCCTGTGACCACAACACGTGCATTTCCCAAATCTGGGCGCTCCGTATTTTGAGAGCAAACTTTTATATATCTTGATTTACCAACTGCACCATCTGTATACAAAAAGCTTATCTTTATTATTTTGCAGTTACTAACAATGAAGTCAAAAGGACCCACACACTGTTTCGTTCTGATTAATTTTGAATACATAATAGTAGAAAGTAGAAATGTTTTCATGATAAAATAAATTAGCCTACCTTCATTCAAGATTGAAATATCAACCTGGTCAATGGAGGCTGCATCTGATTTTGAATCAGCTGCTACTGTAACAGGTGGAAAAGATGGAGCTCTAATGGTCAACATACAAGGGATGGAGCCAGTATACCGAACAGTAGAAAGAGCATTTCCAGCATATGTTGGTCTGCCATACAGAAGCAAACCTGATTAAATCATCAAATGCTCTATTCTGATTAACAAGCAGGATTACTTGAGCACCTTGATTGTGCTTAAGCTTCTAAAACAAAATTCATAATCAGCCCTAGACTGACATCAACCAAACTGCAAACACCCATAATGTACAATCAAACATGTAACAGCCAAACAGGCCAAAAGTTCAGAGATTGTGAGGTGGACGGGTTGCATACCAACTGTCCTAACTGGCTTTGCTAGGACTGCAACCTTTGCTCCACTATCACCAAATGACACTCTTCCAAGTCTCAGATTTGGTTTCAATGCAACCTTAGCCTGTCTAGGTTGGGAACTTGACAGAATAATGAAGTTATCCAATTATATCTGAACTTAGAAACAGTTGTGTAGTATCAGTTGGCTAAAAGGAATCTAGTAGTCAACAATGTCATGAGAGTTTTACGTAGACATGAAGTAGGAGGACTACTGTAAAACTTACCTCACAAAGAGATTAGGTCCAGAAATCTCAGTGACATCAGTAATTGGAGAAACATCCAGAAGGGCAGCTGCACGGGGTAGTATGTTTTTCCCAAATGAACTTGATGCAGAAATTATATGTGAGTATCCACCTTTCTGGTGAACCAAATGGACTAGCTTAGCCCATGGTTCTGCTAGAGGATTTGAAAATTTTTCAGAATCAGCAAGAAGAACCTAGCAAAATAAACCTGATGGATCAAAAGTCTACAAAAGTTGGGATAACTCAATTATATACTGCTCCATACTTCATTTCTCTACTTTAATTTTCAATCATAAAACTGTGCATCAAAACGTGTTTGAAAAATTCAAAACTGTAGTTTCATACTTAGTGTGATGAACACACATGTTCAGCCATATCATGTGCATACAATCCTTGTTAGCCACCAAGTTTTTCCTTGTTTAACAAAATATGAAACAGAGACCTAATCATCTATTTAAGGGTCTCCAACCCAGTATAAGGATAGATTCTACAGCAATAACCTCGGAAACAGAAGGATGGCATGATGCAGCCCGTGAAGCAACCTCCTTGATTGAAGGACCTGATCCAGCAAGAAGTACAGATATAGAATTCTCATCACCCAAAGATTTGGCTGCTTCTATTGCACTTAATGATGAGGTCTTGATAGAACCCCCTTCATGTTCAGCTAAAACCAATGTCCTGAGCTATGCAATCAATACACAATTAATCATCAAAAAAGTGATGCACAAAATGGTGCAAGTTAAAAACTCAGCAGGTAGATGAGCAGATCATCACACGAAGATAAAATCTAACATTTATTTTAATTTATTAAAGATATGCAATTCATGGATTCAAATTTTACAGTCCAATTAGCAATTACTACAATAACATTTGAACACAGCACTATGAGTATTCAGCATTCCTAATACTATAACAATATTCCACCAAAAGATTTTCTTCTTCTGTATTAAAACATGCAATTCCTAGCAAAAAGGTTAAAATGCGCAGTATCTTAAACAACGAGTTCCAAACAACATCGCATGATTCAACTACAAATAATTAACCCCATACCAACTTGATTTAGTAGCTGCTAAGTTGCACGATAACTCTTCATAGGAAAAAAAAAAAAAAACACCAGTAAGATCGCAGCTCAAAGTACTCGGCAAAATCAGAGAAAAATAAAGTTCGGCAGTGATGCTAAAATCCCGATTTCACGGATATACAAATGGTTAAATATGCATATAGATTCTGTTGAATATATACAAATTCGGAGTCGTACAAATAAGAAGGTAAGCTTACAGATCGATGATGCGAGATTATGCGTGAAGTAAGAGAACGGTTTCTGAAGGCGGAGAGCATCGTCCGAGTAGCCATGATTTAAGCTTCTGCTATTCGTTGGAAAATCAGCTGAGCTCGAATCCAAATCGTTATATCTGAAATAATATATTAAGTGAAATTATCTCAAAAATAAATTAAAATATTTATATTTTATTTATGCTGGCAATTATTATTATTATTTTTTGTTACAAGAATAATTGCGAGCCCTACTCAATTGTGTGTATATATATATATTATATAAGTTTCGTTCATGTACGAATAATTTATAAATCACACTAAAAAATCTTATTTGATAATCTATTAGGTACTAAAATCTTCTACATATTTGATCCTATATATATATATATATATATATATAATATGATGATATTATTGCCACATACGTGACACATCACATTAGTCATTATTCATTGCTGGCAATTTTATCTAATGAAGTTAATCATTATTCTAGTTTTTTCGGTTAAAAATTACAAAGAGATTAATATGTATGGGTTCCATGGCAACTCAGAGTTTTTTTTTTTTTTTTTTTTTTTTTTGCTATTAAACTCTATTACATTGTAATATTCAAGTTTTTTTTTGCTATTAAACTCTATTACATTATAATATCTATTCATCTATACTTTACTGAGGCTCGCTCAATCTCATGGCCTTCTATATGAGAGAGTCACTACATGTCATTTGAGCACAATGTGCTTGGCCTCAAAGAGTTTTCTTAGTAAGTAATTAAGTATAATATTTCAAGTTTGATATGGGGTTTGATATAATTAATTTTTGATCGTGTGAGTGGAATTGAGTATTATCGGTTCAACTATTTCATTTTCGGGTTTCTAGATTATGTTCACCATACCAAATGTTGAGTTGGTCGCCTCGGATAGGTCTCGAGTAGTTCATAAGGTAAAAAAGTCTCCCTCTAAGCAATAAGTGCGCAATATATAGGTGCGAGTATTGGGACACATGTCAGGACTCCGACATGTTCTACACGTGGAATGTGCAAGTTCGTCGGTTAGAGAGGTGATGTCAAGTACTTTGATATAAAGGAAAAAGGAGATGAGACGTGATTAGACTATTCTCAAAGTGGGAATTGTGCATAATAGATTGACGGGACGAGATATACATTATCCCAGGTCTCAAGAACCGGCTCCCCACCATATGTGGCTGGGGTGATTGGGAAGTGGTCCAGAGGGCCCCTGTAGTGTTCGATCTCTATCAATTTATCTAACTTATGCCTAGTCGCGCAGGTATAAGCTCTATCATCAAGGTCTTTTTATCACCTTAATTTCTTATAAATTCAAGATATATGAGAATAGGAAGAATGGATGAATGATACATTGTAAAACAAATTAAAATGCCCCTTTGATCTAGAAAGATGCACAAATTAGGGTGTGTTTGGTTCATGGTTTAAACATTAGGAATGGCGAATCTGATGCCCTGATTCTTTAAAATATGAATACGAATGAGAGTATGCTCTATTCGATTAGTATTCGAATATATATATATATATGAAATTAAATAATTATATATTTATTATTTGCCAAAGACATCGAGATCAAGTGACATAGTTGTAGCTCTACCAACATATACTGCATTATAACGAAGTTAATAGTACTCAAAAGTCGTAATTTAAGAATTTTTTTTTAGTACCACATAGTTCGAAGAAATAATATTAATTTTTTTTGAAAAAAGAAATAATATTAATTAAATAAGAAGTTGTTAAATTCAGTGCAATAAATATTTGTACCCGCGAAACGGGTCCCACAAAATCAGCGCGCTACATACAGTGCACCAACAGACATCTCAGTTGCAACTTCTTCTTCTTCGTCGTCACTTACTGATCTTTTTTTATGGGTGGTCATTTCTGTTCGCGTGTTAGAGAGATAGAGATTTCCGGTTCATACACCTCTCTCCGTAACACTCCGCACTGAGAGAGAGATCGTGGATTCGCATTTGCCGTAACGGAGGCGAAGGAATGCATTCGCTAGCATAACCGACTCTCTGAATCCCTATTACAGATCCGTTGTTGTTATTTGCTGATTTTCATAATCTGCTTCTGTTTTTGTTTTTCTCCATCCGGAACGATGGTTTCGACGAGTAAAATCAAATCCGTTGATTTTTACAGGTCAGAGTTCAATTGATTCGGTTTTGGTGCTTGTTTCTATTTCCGAGCTCCCTATATGTTAATTGTTTATTTGTTCGTTGGTTGATTTCCGGTTTATGATTGTGGAATTAGTGTTCGATATGCTTATATAATTATGAATTGTTAAATATAATTTTTGTTTAGGTTTGCTGATGCATTTGCATTTGCATTTGCACATTTGTTACTTTCATAGGACCGATAATATAATTTGTTTTACCTAAAATGCTGAAGCATGAGTCGGTGTTAAGTTACAGATGTTTTTCTGTAGATGATAATGACCGGATAGGACAGGTGAAACACTTTTGGTAAAATGATCAATGTTTCTACATTATAAATTTAATCCATTTTAGATGGTTGGTACAACAAAAGCAGATATTGGCGTATACTGATTTAGTAGGGGTTCTGTAGAGGATAAGGGTTCAAAATTCAAATCCAGTGTGCCCTGGACCTCTGGTACATTCAATATTGCTTGGAAATAAGTTCTCTGCGCTGGATATTGTCTTGGCTCTTGATATGAGTGTGCTTAATTCCTGAAACAGACTAGTTCAAACAAAGTCAAATAGTTGCATAATTTAGGGCATTCTATTTTTGATACAGGAAAATTCCAAGAGATCTGACTGAGGCATCGCTGTCTGGTGCTGGCCTATCCCTTTTTGCAGCCTTTTGCATGATCCTTTTATTTGGAATGGTAGGTGATTGATGTTGCATTTTTATTCTCACAGGTAAAGGAAGAAGTATATGGAATCATAACTCATGTAAGTTTTCATTTTGCAGGAACTAAGTGATTACTTGACTGTGAGCACCACGACATCAGTAGTTGTTGATGAAAGTGCTGATGGGGATTTTTTACGAATTGATTTTAACATTAGGTATAATTTTATAGAGCTGCTTTATTTGTTGCACATATTTTTTTTTGTTGACTTTAATTCTTTATTCTTTAGTGCTTACACAAGCATGCAATTGTCTCTGTTTTAATATCAAGTTACCACAAATCTTCTCCTTGACAATCATTCGCTGATAATGCATTTATAAGTATGAGTCATGCGGAACTTCTATGAACAGTTCCTAAATCCTGATCCCAGAACATTCTAAAGCATTTAATATGCAATTTTCTTGCTACTAGATGCTCTCCTATTCTACGCTTCTTTATTTTCTTACAAAAAAATTAAATTAGAGTTTGATGTTCTATTACCATGTGACTAAATACATCTATCTGTCAATAACGTTTTATAAAATTGCAGTTTTCCCGCGTTGTCTTGTGAGTTTGCATCTGTGGATGTGAGTGATGTCCTGGGAACGGTAAGTCTCAGAATCTCCCCGTCAGTCCCTAGTATTTCCAATTTTTGTTCATTAATGAAGATTCTAGTATAAACAGGCTAGTCAACTAGCTGCTCACCAAAATTACACAGTTGGCTTTATGATCTAGATTGATTGTAATTCACATCTTTGGCCCTTAAAAATACTACTATATCATAAAATCCCTTTCCTTGGTGGGCCAAAAGTTGTTTCCTCTTGATCTGGCCTTCTGATATATCCTTGTCTTCCCTTTATATCAGAATAGGTTGAATATAACAAAAACAGTGCGCAAGTATTCCATAGATTCAAATTTGGTGCCTACTGGTTCTGAATTTCAATCTGGAGCAATTGCAAATGCTATTAAGCATGATGAGGAAGTAAATGAAGAGCATGCTGAAGGTGCTGTGAGACTAACTGGCCGTAATTTTGATAGAGTATCACACCTGTGAGTGGATCTAATCTGAATTGTGTCTAACAGCTATGAAATTTTTTATGTTACATCATTTGCTGATTCTCATACTTTTCTTTTTTATAGATATCCAATTGTGGTCGTGAATTTCTATGCCCCTTGGTGCTATTGGAGCAACCGATTGGTAATCTCGTCACTTATTGCTCATGGCTCAGATTTCAAGCTTCATCTGTGCTACAGCCCCTTCTCCTTCTCTTCTTCCCCTTACTGTAGCTTACTTACTCCTTTGGAAAGTTATGTGGGCTAGTCTATCACATATTCATTAAAATTTCAGATCAAATAAGGGTGGATTTTTAACAATGTGCCTTATGTTGTGGAAGCTTTCTTTGAAAATTCTTAGGGTGTGTTTGGTTGGTGGGTTTAGGCATGAGGAATGGGTATGAAAGTGATTGCTTGTGTTTGGTTGATAGGTTTTGTGAATGCTACTATGGGTTTGGAATACCCCATTAATGAGAAAACTCATACCCTTATTAAATAAGGGTTTCATCTCCCTTCCTCTTTTCTTCCCCAACTAATAATAATCATTGCCATTCCACCCAACTACCAAACATGCTAAAGACTTTCACCAAAACCCATTACCATTACCAAGTATTTGATACCCATTCCGATTCCGATTCCCATGTGCGAACCAAACGCACCCTTAATCTGAATGCAACCGAGGGCTTACTAACAATTGTTTTCTCTGCTGGGTGTCTTCAATATCAGAAACCTTCTTGGGAGAAAGCAGCCCAAATAGTAAGAGAAAGGTCTGGTTATTTCTTCTGTCCTTTCTGGAAAAGGGTCAAAGAAAATATTTTTTTGCCGAAGCCTGAACTTCCTTTCTCTTCTGAGTGGAGTTCTAGCATTCCCTCAATACTTTTCCATTCAAATCTTATATGGAACTTGCTTTTGGCCTTTTAGATATGACCCAGAAAGTGATGGGAGAATTATTTTGGGAAAGGTTGATTGCACTGAAGAAGTTGATTTATGTAGAAGGTAATTCTGAGCTGAATATATTTTCATTCATTGAGTCTTTCATAGAACTCATGGGTAAAGTAACTGAGTTTTACTCAGTAGCATAAATCATTAGACTCTTATTTTGTGTCATTGTAATTATTAAGAATATGATATGATAGTTTTTTTTTTTTAATATCTTGCATGATCCAAGATGGTTATCCTTTTGGCTTCCTTATTTCACTGTTTTGGATGCATTTCTCTTTTGCTTCTTTACTATTTTGCATATTATTTGTATATTATGAGTTTAACATGCTAGTAGCTGACCTGGTCCATATTTAATGACATACAGATTCACATAATATATAGTGTTGCCAAATTGTCTCAGCTTTTCAACTCTATTAGTTAGGAGCTGTTTATTAGGGAACCCTCTTGCATTATGAAGTTGGCTTAAGAACACTCTCAGTGTCTTTATATCCATTTTCATGATTATCATGTTGATTTTGTTGTTCTACTGGATACTCCATCTTTATCCTCCTGCTTAACAATAAGCAATAAACTTCCAGGAATCACATACAAGGTTATCCATCTATTCGCATCTTCAGGAAAGGAAGCGATGTTAGGTATATATTTTATTTTCATTTATACAGCAAGCATCTTTTTAAAATTTTTGCTTAGTTTTGTACTATGTTGACTAGAAGATGCATTTTTATATCATTAGTATATACTATAGCTTATTATTTGATCCTTCAAAATTGATCATTTGTAAAGCAACTAGATGAGCTTATTATTTGATCCTTCAAAATTGATCATTTGTAAAGCAACTAGATGTAGCACCAGTCTCTGCCCACATTTTAGAATTCAGAAAAAAGCTTTCAAAAATTTTCTGCCTTTCTGCTGCTCTTTTATGTGCAGTCTTTCACTGCCAAAGGGAAAATTGATGAGGAAATGAAAAAAATATTCTACTTTATGTAAGAGTTATTTTACTTACTCCTAGTGCAATGACATATTTTTTTGCTTAGTTGCATGCATTTGAGGGTTTTGTAAAGGTGATTTCAAATTGGACATTGCATGTGAATAGCTTCTTTAGAACTTTTGAGGAATAGATGCATTGTGTTAGAACAGTTTGGTCTTTGGCTTGCATCATATTCATCTGGGTTTACAGTTGGATTTTTTTCTATGCCCCTAATGCAGAGATGATCATGGGCACCATAATCACGAGTCATACTATGGTGACCGGGATACAGACAGCCTGGTGAAGGTATGGATAACTTTCTAATCTAAATTGTCAAAGATCAATTGTGGCTTGGAGAAACCAAACCAATCAAAATAATGTCCTGTTGATGTTGTACATCATGCTCTGCCCACATGAATACATAGCATACTGCACATTTATGAAGTATTTCTATATGTGATGTTGGATCTAGATGACCTTTACCATTCTCAAGTCCATTGCTTAGGACTGACATGCCATACCTTCTTACCTGCAGACGATGGAAGAACTGGTTGCACCTATTGCATTGGAGTCTCAAAAGGTTAGTTCAGATAGTAAGTCTGTCGACGTGACAGATGGGATAAAAAGACCTGCACCAGTAACTGGAGGATGCAGAGTTGAAGGCTTTGTGCGTGTTAAGAAGGTAGTAAAATTTATTAGGACAAACAGTCCTTTGAAATCAGCTGTTACCTTCTCTATCCATCTGAATGTTTGGAGAAACTTGAAGTATGATAAATATGAGAACATGAGTTTTCTTGTGCAGTTTGGAGAAGTGAGAGAGAGTGATCTGGAAGCCATATACTAAACTGGTGTAGGCTAGTGTAATTATAGACACCTAAAAGTAGGTAGTTCAAAGGACCCCAATGTATTTAACATGTTTCAAGCACATTGTTTAATTCTTACCATGCAGGTTCCTGGAAACGTTGTTGTATCAGCTCGTTCAGCAGCTCATTCATTTGATGCTTCTCAGATGAACATGTCACATGTAATTTACCGATTTTCCTTTGGTAAGATGTTAACTCCAAAGGCGGCGAGCGATGTGAAGAGGTTAATACCATACCTTGGTCAAAGCTTTGACAAGTTGAGAGGCAATGCATACATTACTAATCCAAAGGAGTCACGTGAAAATGTTACCGTAAGCTTTGTACTTCTATTTCACCTCTAACTGACTGATTTAGGGGTTCAAATTTTACTTTAGATTTCATATATATTTTTTCCTGCATTATTCCATTATTTGTTATTTTTTTTTCCTAACCCCCTCCCCTGCATTTCTACAGCATAAATACCCTGCCATGTTTTTCTATTGCTTCTTCCTTGCTGTGATGGCAAGTTTCTAGTTCTTTGAATGGTCTTTATTTATTATGCCAATGTCAATTCATGGTAATAACAATTTAAATTGTTTTGATAAGGTAGAGTAGGATAGAGTTGAAACTAGACTGATCTGAATTTTCTCTTCCATGCAAATTCTCTTTTTAAAGTATGACAAGGACCCGAGGTTTCAAAAAACTAAAGCAACTAAAAGTCCTTTGTATGATGAAACTTACAGCAATATGCACTATTTTTTCTAGTTTTTCTTGGACTTTTAGATTTACATCTTGTGCACCCAATTATTTGCAGATTGAGCATTACCTTCAAGTAGTGAAAACAGAGGTGGTTGCAAGATCCTATAAAATAGCTGAGGACTATGAGTACACAGCTCATAGTAGTTTGGTTCACAGTACTTCCATACCTGTTGCAAAGTTTCATTTTGAGCCGTCGCCTTTACAGGTTTTGAAAATATCCAATCTTTCAAAGGTCTTAGTGCATCAAAGTTCTCGTCCTTTTTTGTATTAATTAATGCCCCTCTTCTGTGATCAGGTCCTCATAACAGAAGACTCAAAATCTTTTTCACACTTCCTTACAAATGTATGTGCCATTATCGGAGGTGTTTTTACGGTTAGTTTTTCCTGCTTCCCATTCTCTCATTATTATCCTCTATGGACACTTTCAGATTCATTTGGGGCCCCTGTTCTCTGCCAAATGATGCTGTTATCTATTTTCACCTTTTGCAGGTAGCTGGCATAGTTGATTCCATTTGGCACAATACTATGAGGCTCATGAAAAAAGTTGAACTAGGAAAGAATTTTTGATAGAGATAAAACTCTTAGTATAGTGAGTAGATTATAGTTCCTGAACATTAGTTTACTAAGGTGCGCTTTAATTTTAATGTAAACTAATGTATGTTGTTCTTCGTTCAAACTTCAAACAGAGCACATGAAACTTGACTGTTGTTTATCGGATTGCCATTATAGGTCGATCTGAATTCTGACATTTAGAGAAAGAAAATTATTTATTAGTGTTTGTCTTTGCAAAATACAACTTTTACACAGCACCGGATTATTCACACGCTATGATACTCAATATTTTCCTTGAATTAACACTCAGTTGGACAACTGAGATGATCAAGGCTATAAAAAATGAAAAATCATTTAGTATAGAAGTCAAAATGCTAGGATGATGGAGGAACCGATAAGAGCTCCAATGGAGCTAACGGTAGCTGTGAAAGTTGAAGATGCAGCGTTACCGTTACCCTTCTTTGGGGGATTAGACTCTTGAGAAGGCGCCGGCGTTGAGTTATCAGGTGGTGGCGGCGCTTCCTCCCCGGCCGGGGCTGAGGACGGGGATGGAAATGGCACCTCTGATGAGGTAGTTGGTGCGGGTGGCGACGCCTCAGCCGGTGAAGGTGCCGCCTCTTCCCCTGCCGGTGGCGGAGATGGAGGAAGCACTTGTTGCTCCGATGGTGACGGCGAAGGCGCAGAAGAGCGGCCGCTTCTATCAGCCATGACGACGACCACCACTTTCTGGTTCTTCTTGCAGTTGTCCTGCACTCCGCTGATGAAGTAGAACGCCCCAGAATGATTGAAGCTGAAGACAGTATGGCCATCACTGTATTTCTCCAAAGGAGCTTGCGTGTTGCAATTTGTGAAGTCATCCTTGGTTACAAGAAGCACCGAGTCTTTGTCAGCTGGGTACATAAACACTGCCATCCCCCAACAACAACAAAAAACAAATACAATGTATAAGGTGAGACTGGATCACTCTTTTATTCATATAAAGAAAGAATTCAAACTTACTAAGGGTGTCTCCAATTTGAAACCGAGTCTTCTCAGCCCACTGATTATAAGTGTTAGTATTAGGATCAGAAGGAACAGCCCAATCTCCAGCACCTCCAACTTTGAAGGTATAAGAGGCACAGCCTCTCTGTATCAGCAGCAATACAGAAAGGGACCCCAGAATTATTCCATACAATGATGTCGAACTCGTAGTTTGAGCCATTTCTGAATTGCTTTTACAGAGTTTAATTTGTTGGATGATGCAATGGATGATCTGAAGTTTATATAGGAGAGGTTCACAAGTGTGCCAGTGAAGTTTTTGCTGCAGTATTGGTTCCTTTTTACTTTGGATTTCTTCACTTCTGTTCCAAAGCATATGTACGTGCTGTGTGCTTTTTTAATCCAAGTCTTCTGATCTACTTTGTTCTTCATGTCCTCTCCATTTACTGCCCTTAGCTTTTTATCTAACTTATACTTTTCTTGCCCATTTTCAAGAATTTTCATGCCTTGTGCATGCTGCAGAGGAATCTATCTAACATTTCAAGCTCCATGAAGAGGCTATTACATACTCAACTATATGCCACAACTCACAACTGTCCCAGCACCAACTTAGCTGGTAAAATTTATTATTATTTTTTTTTTTTTGGCAAATGCTGGTTTACTAACATACGTTTCCTGATTCAAATTTTACGAAAAGAGAAGTATGTATTTGTAGCAAGAGCAGATAGGGCTTTCAAGTTTGGGATGGAAACATTAACCTATATGTGACAAGTAATATAATATTACACTTTTAGTTTATTTTTTACTTTATATTGATTTAAAAAACTCTCATTGATTTAGAAAAAAAAGTGAGTACATGTTTTCTTTTCTTTACACGGAACTAGGACACATTGCTGGATATTGAACGATTTTTTAATTTAAATCAAATTAATTATATATGAGGTTAAATATATTGGACATACAAGTAAAGTCCATGTATGTTGAAATATAGAGTTAGTTAGTTGAACTTGTTGCTCAGCTCTGATCTTCCCATGAACGCAAACAAATGTTGATATAAACATTAATAAAATCTAACCATCCAATTTGAATGTGAATGTTCATTTGCATACAGTCACTATACATTTAGGCTAATTAAATATATTTAACTCCTGTACGTAATCAAATTAAAGTATTATAATTAATTAAAACAAATTAAACCAATCTTTTTTTTTTCTTTTCTGTTTTTTGTTTGTTTTGTTTTGGTTTTAATGTTGTCTCAACTTTTGTCTATTACAACCCTTCATCATCTGCTTCTTTGTCTTTATTTCCAAACAAGTCTGCCCGCCCTTCTGAATATCTTGCATGCTTCCCTTCAATTTGCCACTCTTTTCTTCACACTCCCAAGCCATGCTTGTCCCTAATTCCATTAAAAAAAAAAACATTTACACTCTATATAAAATAAGTAAATAATCTAAACTTTTTTTTTGTTTTTTAAAAATGGACGTTAGTTATCATGTTTGTGATAATTGTCAAGAAAGAGTGAATATGTTATATTGGTGCCCAATCTTATTATTAATGTGGATAATTATTTCTTTTATTCCATTATTAAATTTTTGTTTTGGTCATAAAAATTTGCATGAGATCAGACCATCTAATAAGAAATGAGTATTACATGTAATATCTTTTACTAAAAATATTATACTTTTCTATAGATTAACAAGTATTACATTTTCGCTGAAAATATTACATGTTTGGATTCATCTATCTGGCATGAGAAGAAGGCCGAGGTTTCAATTC
This sequence comes from Ipomoea triloba, assembly GCF_003576645.1. Lineage (NCBI taxonomy): Eukaryota > Viridiplantae > Streptophyta > Magnoliopsida > Solanales > Convolvulaceae > Ipomoea > Ipomoea triloba. Next base: position 30,337,389 of record NC_044920.1, on the reverse strand, counting down.
ATAGACATTAGGAAAATATGCATGGGAATTGAAGATCAGATACCTTCATAGAAGAAAGCTAGAATCGGAAACAATATAATGCATGGTGATCAGTTGAACCGGTCCGACAAGAGCAAGAAAGTGAGGAAAGCAATGAAAAGCGGTGGCAAGAACCCGGTTCGGAGTGTATGGGCTGCTCCAGTATCTTTCTTGGGAATGCGTTTTGGGAGAGCGCACTCTTCGCCATTAAAGATGACCTTAGAAGGGAACCCATCTCCGGACGCTATTTTAAGGTGAGGAAGACCTTTCTTCAAGAAGGAGATGACGGATTGTTGTTTTCCGGGCACTCTAGGATCGGTCCCCGGGTGGGTCCCATTTACCTCTCCGACTAGGTAGTTGAGGCCCGGGAGGCCTTGCATGAATATAGTGTGGTCGAGGCCATCTCCTTTGAGCATGGTCCCGTTGAACGAGTAAACGTTTTCGAACCCCTTGCCGGCCCGCTTGAGCTGGATGGCCGTGAACCAGTTGGCGAACGGGTCGTCGCGCCAGTTGAAGAGGGTGATGCGGGCCGTCCAGCCCGAGCGGTAGTCCGAGTCGAGGTGCCAGTTGAGGCTGACCCCGCAGTTGTCCGGGCAGGGGAGCCTACGTGGCACTTTATGGTGTTTCATGGAGGCCCACGCGAGGGCCTTCGCCGTGCGGTTCGCGAACGGGACGAGCAGGGCGTCCGCGGGGAGCGGCAGGGCGGCCGCGTTCTGGTTGCACCGCTTGGGCGTCTGCTCCTCGTCGTCCGCGTCGCACCCGCACGCGCACGTGTTGCACGGGACCACCGAGTCCGTGAAATACGCGGAGAACGACACGCAGCATTTCGCCTCTTTATGTTTAGGCGTGGAAATATTACACGAGATCTGCCACGACGCCACGGCGGTTGTGGTCATAGCGGTGCCCATCGGGTCGGGGAACTCACTCGGGTCGATCCGCATCGGCGGCCCGCATTTATACGTAGGGTTCAACTGCCCCGTGATCTTCCAGTTCTGCGGCGGCGTAATAGCGGTCCGGTTGAGATCCGGCGGGAGTTTAAACACCTCCATCTGAAAAATCGCCCTGGATTTCGTCTCATTCATAGTCTTCGGCAACAACGTCCCATTCCGGCAACAAAACGGCAGTTTTCCGATCTTATTATCATTGATGAAAGTTGGGGGGAGATCGGAGATGACAGGGCGGGTCTGACAGTTCAAAACGTTGGTGAAATCGAATTGTTGATAGTACTGTCCCTGAGGGCCGTAGATGCATTGGGAGGGGTCTTTGACGTGGGGGAAAGCGCCTTTCATGGAGTAAATGAACTCGTTTTTCATCCATTGCCAGGTGAGATTCCATTGATCGAGACGGCCGAGAGGGCTGTTGTTGTCGATGGTGACTTGGGCTTGGTATTTGTTGTCGTAGGCGGCGAGAACGTCGTAGGTGAAGCTCAGGTCGCCGTAGCGTTTGGGCATAAACTTGGTCTTCTTCTCCTTCTTGGGCTTGAACTTGGGGTCCTTCTTGCAGCACACGCTCATGTAGGTTGCTGCATATCAAAAGTTAATCAAACCTAGATTCTTAGATGCAAATAAATATACAAGAAGCAAGCAGCTCAATTAGTCACAAAGGTCAAGAACAATGATCGGAATTAAGTCTTACAAATAACAGAGCAATAAGAGGTTCTTTGAATACAGTAATCAAAGTCTAGCAATAATGTTTAGCTGACAAATTATATCATGGGCTAAGATCTATCTTGTATTGTAGACTGATTCAGAAATAATTATGGTACAGAATGTGTTAATTGAAGGTACAAAAATTTGTATTAGAATTTACAATGTAATATGAACCATGATCCATGACATAACAATTGATGTTCAGCTGAGCTACCATAATTTACATCCTAGATGCTCTATCCAGGATGTAACATGAGCCCAGACTAGAAATTCAATCTTTTTAGAAAAAACAACAAGAAATATACAAGAAAAGAAGATGAAGGAACCATGATCCATGACATAACAATTGGTGTTCAGTTGAGCTATCACAATTTACATCCTAGATGTTCTGTCTAGGATGTAACATGAGCCCAGATTAGGAATTCAATATTTTTATAAAAAAACAACAATAATATACAAGAAAAGAAGATGAAGGAAGGTATATATATGTCATACGTACGTTTTTTTTTGGCGGCAGGGCATTTAAACCCATCATTTTTGAGCTTGATTGATTTAGGCATGGGGGTGGCCTTCTCCTTCAACCCAAATTGCGTTCCCTTAATTTCAATCTGGGCCTGCATCTGGGTGAAATCACCGGCGGTGTCGATGGCCGTCTTCAAATCCGTCATCGGATATCCGGCGAACACCGTCCCGTTCTTCCCCACCAGGATCGGAAAATCGTCGGCGTCAACCACGACCGCCCCGTCGGCCGACACCAACAGCTCGTTGTAATGGAACCCCACGAACACCTTCCACGCCTTCAGCTCCACTTTTCCCGCGTTCAGAATGGACAGCGTGGCCTTGAAGGACCAGGCCTGCGCTGACGTGTTCTTCACGAGCGGATAGATCTTCTCGCGCCCCTGGAAGCTGTAGGTGAGGAATATGCCGGCGCAGTGCTGCTGCTCCGGCGGCGGGGCGGCCGGCTTCTCGGTGTCGTAGTCATAATCGTCGGCGGCCGGGGTGGCGGATTTGGCGGTGTAAGAGATGGCGGCGATGCAGCAAGCGAGGGCTAATATCCTCCATGATATACTCATACTATACCTGGCCGGGAGGTATCTGGCCTGGTAATTAAAATTAATTAAGTAATTAATTAATTATGGTTTATTTGTTTTGGTGGTAATTATTACGGTTTTGGCCGGGTAGGGTGGCCGGAGGGGGGAGGAAAGGGGAAAACACGACGGCGGCCACTACCAGAACGAAGCAGGTGAGAGGCCGCGGCGTACGTGAGAGAGGATGGATGGAGATCAGATGAGATGAGATGAGATGGAAAGAAAAATCAAGAAGAAATGATCGATTCCGACACCGCTAAAAATGGCTTGGCTTATAATAATATACAAAGACCTTTTCCTCGCCATTCTCATCCTCTGCGTGCTTTTCGCTATTCCTTTGGAATTCAATTCACTGCATTATATTATATACACGTCTGCATATACGATAGCTTTAATTTTCCCTCTCATATGCATGCATGCATATATTTCACTGCAATTTTAATTTTAATTTAATTACCTTATTTATTTATATATTCATTTCTAGATAGTAAAAATTAGTTGTTGAAATAATGTTATATTATATTAGTTTTCAAAAAAAAAATGTTATATTATATTATATTGGTTCCGTTTTGTGTGTGTGTTATTGTTAATGATTTTCTTTTTAATGAATTTCTTTATCATTGATGGGGATTATTCCCCGGACCTCGCGCCCATACGATGGTGGTCGGTCCCAGAAACATAGAGTACGACAAGACTAGACCGTTCGTTAACCGGTCTATCCAACCACTTCTCCCGATCTTTCTCTTTGCGGGTTGTACTGAGCACGGTTCATAATGGTCTCTTATTAGAACTGGTCGGTCTGGCCTTCTTGCCTTGGGAGCACCTCCCACACAGTGGCTCATAGGCACCGGGCACTTGGCTAAAGGTCAGTGGACCTGCGCTTGGCCCCGTGTATAGCCTCCACGTGGCTTTCATACCATAAGACCGACATTTGTCCCTTGATACCCTATAAATATTACATTTAATACTGAAAAGACAACTATTTCCTATATTAAATAGTTGAATCGCTCGGGAACTCCTAACACACTGTCACATTGACCGGGCTAGAACCCTTAGGATATACCACTTTGTATATGATTCACGATTAATAAAGTACATTTAACCGGATTGTGTCAATACGACCCTCTGTATTTACACTATCAATCATAAATAAGACTTACAACGTAACTATTTGAAACTGCTGGCCTATTGAAGTTAATATCACCAACCTTGGGAGTTCGGCAACAACTAAAATTTTAACTCAAATCAGAGTCAAGAGAAAAGACTTTGAACAAGGATAGCTTTATTACATTATTAATATTAGCTTGTAAACTATGTTGGGATCGCGAATTAATAAAAAAAAAAAAAAAACTAAAACACAATATGAATTAAGCATTAAACTTGGCAGGAATGAAATAGGGAATTAAAGACACCTACAAGTTTAATTAATTTTCGTTCTATATATAACTTAACAGCCATTAGTAGACTATACACATCTCCGATCCGATCCAACGACTGATTAACTTTTATGTGAATGATATACAGTACATCAAAATTGGACCCTTTCAACTCAGCTACTGATAGAGTGATAGATTTGGTTTCAACTTTCATCACCTGGGAAACAAAAGAAAAGAGAGAAGAAACTATAGAATTCAATCTTTAATCTCCTGATTGATCTGCAATGATTCTCCTGTGGGTGTTTGTAAGATTAGTTACTCACACAGAATATCAGGCAACAGCTATCTCCTCTACACTGCCAATGTCCTCAACAAACTGCGCTTTTGGCTCCAAGTCTATGAACTGGTTAGATTTACTAGCGAGATGTGATATGCTAACCCTGCCCTCACGCTTGATATAGTCTGCCACAGCTTTCATTTCTTCCAGCGAGATGTATATGTACTTCCCTCTATCGTCCATGACACCCGAAAGTCTCCCTGGAGAAAACAGCAATTCCATATGTATGTTATTCAGAGGATGGATGTTTTACAATATCCAGGTATAATGTATAAACAACTTCCTACTTGAATAATGGGAAAGAAACAGATAGATGGCTTAAGCTGTGCAAGCAACAAGTACAAAAATAGACAATTCGATGGAATAAAATAGTAGTGTAGAAGAGGGTAAAAGGCCTTACCCATCTCTTCCAGTGAGTTAATCCGATTGATGCACTCCTGAAAAAAACATATATATTGCGGAGTATATATTTTGGTCAGAGAATTTGTGAAAAGACAGCATGACAACAATACATGAATACATAGAATTGGAGTGAATGCCTTTTTTGGTCCTACTTTTATTGGCCATATTCCAATTTTAGTCCGCTTTTGTTATTTTTGCCACATTGCGTCCACAGTTACTAAACTTGTTCCAATTTTGGTCCATCGTTAACTTTCCCGTCTAATGACCGTTTGAGGGAGGGGTACTTTCGTCTTTTTACTAGGGTCTCCAGTCTTCTCTTCTCTCGGTTTCTCAGCTCTCCTAGTCGGAACTTTGTCACTCTCCGGCTATCTCCCTCAACTCTCCGCCCACTCATTAAGCTTCTGGCTTAGTCTCTTCTTCTTCTTCCGATCATATTTCTCCGGATTATTCTAAGGTTGTTCACACCTATTCCCTGTTTACACCTCTAATCACTAGCTGGGTTTTCTTCTTTACTCAAATTCTTTGTGTTTTTTAGCTTCATCTCCAAGCAATAGGAATGCAAAGTTTTGAATGTTTAGTTGATTTTAGACAAATTATCAGTTAATGTTTTTTATTTAAATTAAGTTTTTTTTTTCTGCCCTTTTCTTTAAACAGAAAATTTCTTTGGTTTGGTTTGGTTTGGTTTTCAAGAAAATTTGAGAAAGTTGAAGAAAAAAGAAATGTTTTTTTTTTCCAACTGTTAAATTTTTTGTACTTATAATGGAATTGGGTTTTTCATTTCTTGTTTAATTCTGGGTAGCTTAGAGGGGGGTGATATGAGGCTTTCATCCATGTTCAATGGGCTTGCTAGGACCCTCTCATTCAGGAAAGGGAGGAGCAATTCTGAGGATGGTGGGAGAGCAGCTGTGGAATCCATGGCTAAGATGGCCAAGAAAAATGATTTGATACTGAGATCTTCTGGTGCCATAAATGTTGATGGCTCTAGGAATTTTGCTTCTGTTTTCTCCAAAAGAGGAGAGAAAGGCATCAACCAAGATTGCTTCATTGTTTGGGAGGTAATCATGCCCATGTGCTCAAACTTACCTTCAAATATTTATGTTTCTTTAATTGTTCAGATTTCCCTCTTGTTCTTAAGGATTTTGTTAGGATCAAGCCCAAGGAATAGCATTGTTAGGAACATGAGTGGAGACCCTAGTAAAAAGACGAAAGTACCCCTCCCTCAAACGGCCATTAGACGGGAAAGTTAACGATGGACCAAAATTGGAACAAGTTTAATAACTGTGGACGCAATGTGGCAAAAATAACAAAAGCGGACTAAAATTGGAATATGGCCAATAAAAGTAGGACCAAAAAAGGCATTCACTCCATAGAATTGGGTGATATAACTTGACTGGGATCACATAAAAGAAGAAAAGTAACACAGAGGGTTTACCTGGGTCCTCAGCTTGAATTCTGCAGCAAGATCCTCCAGTGGAACACATTTGTGCTTCTGCAACATCAGAGAAATGTATAAAGACCAGTATGCCTTTTGCCATACTACTAGTCCCTTTATTACAAACTAAATGTAAATGTATGATTATTGATTGAATTAAGATTAATCTCAACTCATTTGGGCTGATCACATGGATTCACTCTCTCCATTTAATTCAATTAAAGGCTAAATCCATCTTGGGTTATTGAGCTACCACATCTACCATTGGACGGTAAACTTCACTTCAAGTAACTTTCAGTCAGCATTGTTCTCTCTCCCATTACTACCATGCTATTACTCATTCTAGCCAGTGGATACATAGGTCTAAATTGCTATGGTCTTAAATCAGACAATAAGCAGAGGAGATATGATGACCACAATTTATTTTTATAATTTCATAATTCATACTAAAAAGTGCAGAAGTGGCCATATGCTAGATTCCATGTTTAGGTTCATGCAAGAGAGACCATATGAATGTACCTCCATCCTTAAAGCAAGTCCATTATGAAAAAGAATTACCTTGATGTATTCCACAAAATCATAAAGCAAGCCCTGGCTTTCATCTTGTACATCACTTTCAGTAGTACCTTCAGCATCGACTGAAAATGCATCCTTCCATTTTTCAAACTCAAGTGCAGCAGCTTCTTCCTCTTTTGCCTGACGAGCTTTAGCTTCTTCTTCCTAAATATATATTATAAGGCTCCTAAGAAAGGAATCCAACAAGGAACCAATAAAATGTGCAGAATACTAGAAGTGTCAACTCACTAAGGCATGTTCTTTAGCCTCACGCTCCTCCTCTTTTCTCCTTCTCATATCATCATAACGGCTTTGTTTTGTCTGCCTTGATTCACGAGCAGCTTCGTCAGCCTACATAATCATGGGACAGGACAAACAAGATTCAGTTGCTAAATGCAGAGTTTCACAAAGAGATCAAGCATACATCTTTTTCTTCAATTTTCTGCTCCTAAAATCATGCATCTTGAATCAGAAGTGAAAGCCACAAGGGACTGAATGGCAAACTGTACTTAACACTAATGTAGGTAAAGAGTTCCCCCACTATTTTTTATTCTTTTGTTTGGGTGAAAGGAATACCCTTCCATGTAGTTTGGAAGTAATAGCTCTAAGCTCTCGGGCAAAAGAAAAAGCTTTAATCGTTTAAGAGAAAATAGTTCCTCTCTAATGTCTGTGATGAATAATGACAATTCTAGTCCAACTGTGCATAGCTACTTTGAGGAGTAAAATAACATGAGACTAAACAATCAATCTTGATGATGCAGACGAGATCTATCCAGTCAAATTTGATTTTTTTAAAACCAATTAGGGACTAAAAGAGTGGAACCTGTCTCTGTGCTTCCCGTTCTTGACGCTTCTTTTCCTTCTTCTTTGATGCTTTGGCAGCATAGTATCCATCTCCAGAAGCTTCATCATCACTTTCATCAGCACTTTCTGTTTCATTGTTATAAGTGAAAAGCCATTGCGGTTGCAGTCAAGACCATTGAATTAACTCAATAAACAGCCAATAATTCATTAGAGATGGCAGTAAAGGAGACAAAACCTTCTATAGCAGCAGCTGCTGAAGATGAGCTGGCAGCTGAAGCAGCTGGTCTCCTACGCATGCGCCGTGTTCCAGTTGCCCTAACAACAGCATCCCTCTGCCTAACCTGACAATTTGTGCCAATACAAAAACCAAGTTCAGAAGCTGAAATTTAGGAACAACAATTCGACCCACTCATTTCCTTAAATCATAAAACTTACCTGAGTGTCTTCTTCATGCTCCTCGGAGGATTGAGAACTCTGCCGACGTTTCCACAGATACAGAGGTACTAGAGCCAAAACAAGGAGCATCGAAAGTATTGCGACTAATACATCCTCCATCTCTCAACTCCGTTTACCGCAAAATTCAGCAAAGCTCTGAACTAAGTGAAATAACAGCTTGCTTCATCATACATTCAAATCAAAATTTAGAATCATACAATTCAATTCAAATCAAAAGCCAAAAGGATCGGAAAATCAATCATTAATTTATTTATTTAAAAACAAAAAACAGGAGAGCAAAAAGGAATTTAGATATTTTCGATTGAAATTAAGTGATTAATACAAGAAATTATGACTGAAATCACCGATTACGAGCTTAATCGACGGAGATAAGAAGTACCTTGGGCGTGAGCTCAGTTGCAACGACGGGAAGACGGAGTTACCTGAAGAAGAGTTGAAGATCCGATTAAAAAACGAAGAATGATATTAATTGGGCTTAGTAAATAACCCAATATGGGCTTTGAAATGTAATCTAATGCCCAAATATTGAAGTCCAATTACTCCATCATCAACCCATATCCATGTTACATATTAATGGCCATCCCAATTCCCAATAAGTGGCTTTTCCAGTGATTTTTAAGAAAGCAAAAATGATGTGAATGAGAGAAGGTGATGAGAGAGAATAACAGCACGTTTGGTTCACGTAATGAATTTTAAGGGAATAGGAATACTATTCCATAAGGAATGGAATAGATAAAGAATAGAATATAAATTGTATTCTAGCGTTTGGTTCGTGGAAGGAATAGACTTATGAATTGTATTACCACGTTTGATTGGTTAAAGGAATAGAAATGGAATATATATTTAAAAGGCATAAATGCCCTTGTACAAAATTATTATTATTATTATTATTATTAAATGGATGCAATCAATTATAGGTAGCTACTGCATCAATGATCAAACGATCATATCGACGAAAACAGAATCATTTGTTGCAATAAAAAATATATAATATCTTCTTAATTTATTAGATTGTTATAATAAGAACATTTATTAATATTCAGAAGAAGAATAACATAAGTTTTTAAAAACAAAATACTCAAAACAATTCAATGATAGTAGCAATGTTCATAAAATATAAATATGAATAATGATATTAATGGCCAGCAAGAAATCTTCTGATCCACTGTAGTCTTCCATCAGGATGAAGACTGAGAAAAAAAGCCACTTTATTAGGATGATCAGTGAGCTTTAACGAAACAAGGTCCATTTCATCTAAAGTCAAACCATCAACCTCTTGTAATACACGATCAAGCTTCTGAAACATATCCATATCACGATCATATTGAAGGCCATCAGACAAGTTCTTACCAACTTCTGACATTGTATTGCTTATTAGCTTTGCAGCATTAAGCATACTCTCAGCACATATCTCGATAGCTTCATCGGTACTCCTTTTTCTCTTACTTGAATTGCTTCTTTTTCTTCCATCATTTTGTGGCTCAACCTGTGTACTCATGAAATCAAAATCATCCAAACCAACAAATGTACTATCATCTGTATCAACTCTTATATCATTTTGTTCTTCAGCTTGTATTTCTTCAACTACATCGTCTGCTGTCTGTGCATCTTTTCCAATTGCACGATCTTTGGAATATATTTTAGATAACTCATTATAAAACTTAAAGCTTCTTGTTCTAAATGGTGTAGCTTCTTTATGACTCTATAATAAACATATAAAATAAATTATTAGTACGTATACATTAATAAAAATAAATGAAAGTAAAAGAAATAATGGTAAATACTTACAGTTAAATGAGATGCTTGTGGGAGGTGAAATTTTTTTTTATCTTGATAGGAATTATTCTTCGGAGCCCGTATGTGTATGGTGGTCGGTATCGAACCCTCAACATGTATCATGGTCTCACCAACTACCATTGACCTTCATTAGGACCTTTCACGAGCACCTCAAATACCAACCATGCGGGCTTGACTCTTGGGTGATTTCTTTTATCTTCTTTACCTGTCCGACCTATTCAACCTGGGACCGGCCTTTTCACTTAGATCCTAGCGAACACATTCCGTGTTTACAAGAGCATTTGAGGACACGTGTATGGGTCTTCTTCCTCCCCGACCTCAACCTATGCATGCGTTCCACGTGCCTGACATGTAGGAAGGCAGGGACTTGTTCCCCAGACTCAACTATAAATACCGTATTTATTGCGAGGAGAGGATCTTTTGGATGTTTCTAGAAATTAAAGAGGAGCTCGAAGACCTCTGACACATTGTCACATAGCCCGAGCCCAACACTTAAATCAACTTGCTGACTAGGCTAAGGGCCTGAGCCCGCGCTAACCTTAGTCCGTATTTCGTAGTTCATACCACCCGTGGAGAAGAATGGGCACTTTGGCTGCGTGCGCTAGTCAAGTTATGCGTCCGCTCATATTCCCTTCTGAAATTGTGGGGCCCGCAGACGCGTAAAATTGTCTGAATTTTTCTTTGTCAGAGAATTGTTTTTCTCTCTCTCTCTTCAATTCCCTCTCATATTCTCTTCTCTACTCATACATGTAAAAACTTATCAAAAACCAGAACTATTGAAGATGTTGTTAGTATTCGTATAATCATATTTCGATTGATTTTAAAAATTTTGAAAATTCATTTACCAATTAATTCGATTAAAAAGAAATTCATTAAATTAATAGAATTATTCTGTACAATTAATTGGTTTTTAAAAAATATATATAGGCCAATATTTTTTGAAAAAATATATCGGCCAATTAATAAAAGACATATATTTATAAATGAATATGCGTTCTATTTTAATTAAATGTATTGTAAAATTATAGACAGCACACCGATTTATTCGGAAGGTATGTTTATGTATGTAGTAATCTATCTTAACTAACATTAACATTTGTCTGATTGATTTTACGAGGAGGAAGAAGACCCTCCATGCAATCCACGCCGCTCTGGATAACCCATTTTTCTTCATCCTGCAAAAGCCCGGAGACGGTGAACTTGGAGGCGACGGAGCGGTCGGAAATGGCGTGAAAAGTGGACCACTTTACCCTGCTCTTGGTAGCCGACCCGGGGCCATGGTTAGAGAACTCGCCGAACCACAACGTGTCCAGGAAGACCGTCCCGCTCCACTCATGCCACCCCGCGGGGTTGATGTGGGCCCCGATGTAAGATTCCATAACCATGGTTCTGGCGAAGTTGCGCCACGGGCGGCCCAGGAACGTGGGGAAGCGGTCGATGACGGGCTTCAGTTTCGGGCTGGGCGTGAGGTTACAGAGGTGGAGAGAAATCCCGGTGTTTTGGTTCGGGTCAGCCCGGCCCTGGGCCGTCACCATGTTTTGTTGGGCCGGGCCGGGCTTCTTGGCCACGAGGGTGCAGTTTTGGAGCACGACGGCGGCGTTGCCGAATACGAAGTCGATGGTTCCCGTGACGGTGCAGTCTCGGTAGAATTGGCGTTTGGAATGGGTGTATAGAGTGTCTTGGTAGCCGTCGAGGAAGCACCGGTTTATGATGGACTTATCACCCCCCACCATCAGCGCCACCGCCTGATGCTTCGCCGCTCCCGCCGTGTTCCGGACGCAAAGGTCTTGCAGAATCACACCCGGACCTTTTGCAGCTGCATCAATTCCGTTCATAAAAAACATAACATGATTATACACCAATCTAAATACTCAAGTTGGTCAGACTACTAATTTAACAAGCATGCATAAGGTATTAAGATTACAACTTATATCCAATTCTAACTAACAAAAGCCACCTATTCATTTTATTGGTTTGAAACGATTAACTATAGATAACTTAAACTGATTATTTTTTAATTTATTAACTAAAGTCATTCGCAGTGCGCATCTTCACATAGCTACCGTGCTGGTAATATTGATAAAGCGGGTCGGCCCGCCTCACTGAGGACCTAATTTCTAATGGAATCTTGCGGGCCAACTCCGGTAAGCTCACGAGTTAGGACTCATGCAACTCTAGTTTGTCCCACGTGTGTTGACGGGCCCTGCGGGCTGATCCACGAGCTTTTGTTTATTTGTTTTTAATATTATACACTGTGTACAGAGTACAGTGAGTACACATGAATATATATTCATGTATAAACATGAATGCATATATATATTCATGTGTACACAGTATACTGTGTATATATACACACAAATATTATATATATATATATATATATATATATATATATATATATATATATATATAGTTTGACCCGTAGCCTGTGCGAGGCACAGCTGGTCAGGCCTGTTCCTTTTTAAGTCATTTTTTTTTAGTCCTAATCCGTCCAATCGCGGAGCGGGATGGACCAAATCCGCATGTTTTGACCCACTTTGACAATACTAACTGCGGGTTCATTTCTCTTATCATTCAAAAGGAAACATAATTATATTGACAATTCAATCAAGTTAATTAGTAGTAACCATAAAATTACAAGTTCAATTCTGGGTGGATCATGGTTTTGAAGTCTTTAATTGGCAATTTAGGCCCTTTTGTTGGCTAAGGTGACTAGCAATATATTGTCCACTCTAGTTATTCACTTAAAAAGAAGTGATTATACTTGGTGCAAAAAATGCTGGTGATGTTAATTATCCCACAAGAATATAATTTGGCTTACCAAGGGTGTAACTGTTGTAGGTGGTGTAATTATCCCCAAAACTATGATCGCCGGTGAAGACGGTCTGGGTCATGCCGTCGCCGTAGATCATCACAGGGCTCTTTGCGTTCATGTCCACGTTCTCCTTGTACAATCCCTTCATCACATAGATAATCACCCTGCTTTTACGCACCTTCGACACGGATTTCATCGCTTCCGTCAACGTCTTGAAGTTTCCCTTGCCGTTCTGCGACACGACAATGTCGGCTTTCAGGTCCCCGGGATTACTCCGAACAAGTTTCCTGTCGCTGGATTTCACCCAAGACGGAAACTTTCCCTTAAAGGGTACTCGGAAATCGTTCTGGCCGATGATTTCAGCGAGAACTGCTAAGGCTACTCTGGATTTTGAAATCAGGGATTCAAGAACGCCCTTCGCCGGAGATTTCTCCGGCGGGTCTAGGCCGTCCAGGCAAGTGAGGTGGTTGGTGAGGACGGCGCTGAGAGAAGTCTGGGCGTCGGCGTGGCGGCGCCGGAGATTTTTAATTGTAATGGTGTCTCGAACTTCATTAATTGAGAATTCCATGAGCTCTACACAGTCTGCAATAGCTTGAATTTCTCTGGGGTGGTTTAATTCGCCTCTGACCTTACCAAACTCCACCGTTGCAGCTTCCATGGAAGGAAGATAATCGGCCAAAAATTTCCGGAGCAAATCCGCCGGAGTTCTGATCGTGTTTCCGCCGTAGCTCGGCACCGTTTGTTTCAGTATGGTTTCGCAGGCGTCTTGATCAATGGCAGTGCGGCATAATCTTGAAGGGGATATATCAGAGAGACTAAAGGATGATGATAATGATAGTGTTGTGATTAAAAGGAATTGGAAGATGGTTTTCCACCTGAAAACTGGGGTTCTGGGACTGATGCCAAGAAGAGGCTGCAGGTTGCAGGTGGCCATTTTTGAAGGGCTTATTATGATTGTTAGTTCCTTTAATGGTTTATATTGTATTTTGTGTTGTGAAGATCTGTCATGAATGATGCATGGTGGAGTTATGGCTACGGAATGGAAAACTTTGCTAGTGGTGTGCACGGGAGCTCAACTGTTTAGTTAGCTATGGTGGGTAGTGGTTTATTGGCTTCTTTAACTTAGATCATATTGGTAATCAGTTGATTTACCTTTTTGTGGTCATTTCTTTAGTTTGAGTGGTAATGTGGATTTATCTTAGCAACGTGAGATAGTGACTGTGATTTTTTTCATTACCCAATTATGAGTAAGCGTTCTTGTAGTTCTTTATTAACAAGGCTCACAAGACGTCTTTATCATATTCACATTTAGATAGTAGTTGCGACTTTTCTCGTCACTCCCAAAAAAATGTATTCTTGGAACAACAAAACTTAACTCTCAATAAAACAAGGTTTACAAGCACAAGTTACAACCAAAGACAGTATCATATTAGACTATATGTACTATAAGCATAGGTGCCACCAATCTTGGAAATATGCTACTCCTAATTAGGTTCACAAACTTGCAACCTAAAAAATTATTATTATGCATCGTTGCACCAAATACTATAATAGCATATTTGGTTCATGAAATACGTCAGAACTTAATATGTCCACTGCCCTTATTTAAGTTGTACTCGCAAAGTTTGAGTCTTACTCGAACTATATACGTGTAAGTTCTGCCTGATAGAAACAACATCTGTCCATGGCTACCATTCTCCACATCACACAAATGCAAACTCTCTAGTGTCTACTGTCTATATAATCCACCACCCGGCTCTTAACCCAATTGCGTTCTTCTCTATCCCATCCCAGATTCACAATAATGGCAAAGATTCCAGCTTTGGTGGCAGTGTTAGTGGCGCTCCTGGCCATGGCAGAGGCCGGCAAGCAGCAGCAATGCAGGGAACAGATAGAGAGCCAGGAACAACAGCTTAGCCACTGCGAGAAGTACTTATCCCAGAAGGGGAACAATTTCGAGCTGACGAAAGAAGAAGAGAAGCAACCGCCCCAAGAATGCTGCCGGGCACTGCAGAGCTTCGACCGCGAGTGCCGCTGCGCCGCCGTGAGAGAGGCGTTCGGACGGCAGCTGGAGAAGGATTTGGAGGAGAGCGGTGGGTGGGTGGAGGAGAGGAAGATGCAGAGGGCGTTGCAGAAGGCTAAGTTTCTTCCGAGCTCTTGTAACTTGCAGCAGCGGCCTCAAGAATGCCAAATCCGACCTCCCATGGTTTTGTAAATGGAGAAATGAGTGCAAAGATTCAATCTTTGTGCCTTAATCTTCAAAATAATGGCCAAGATCCCTCTAGCCTTTAGGCAAAACCATGTTTCATGAATGAATTTTGATGTGTCCCAAAATCTGATAAGATTGTTTTGTGCGAAATAATCTATTAAAAAATTATCTAATCGGTTGGTTGACTAACCTATTAAAAAATTATCTAATCGGTTGGTTGACTAACCTAACCTAGCTAGCCGCTTAGACCACCGATTATGGTCAATCACAAGGTCTAGGCCATCAATCCATTATCTAATCCGCTAAACGGCCATATGGTGACTCCTAACCTAGCTAGCCGCTTATACCACCGATTATGGTCAATCACAAGGTCTAGGCCATCAGAAGGTCTAGGCCATCAGCTTAGACCACCGACCAGCCGGCCATCTAGACCATATGGTGACTCCTAACCTAGCTAGCCGAGCAGCTTAGACCACCAACTATGGTGATTCCTAATGAGCAAGCTGAACCAATTATGATGATATACTAAAAGGGGTCAGCAAGCGCTAAACAGTTATACACGTAATAAACTCATAATTGTTCCGTTTCTCAGTAGATTCTTGATTACCAGGTTTGATTAAGCAGTTCAGGAAAGCATGAATACTTAAGATAGGTAACTTTTATTATCATTCAGAAGGGAACATCAAACAGCAGATAACAGATACATTTTTGGCAGTGACACAAACATCATTGCTAGTTGTTGCTACATAAGGTGGAGGATTCAGAAACCCCCACGGAGACGAAGGACAAGGTGCAAGGTAGACTCCTTCTGGATATTGTAATCAGCCAGGGTCCTTCCATCTTCCAATTGCTTCCCTGCAAAAATCAACCTCTGCTGGTCTGGGGGGATGCCCTCCTTGTCCTGAATCTTGGCCTTAACATTGTCTATTGTGTCCGAGCTCTCAACCTCAAGAGTAATGGTTTTTCCAGTGAGGGTCTTCACGAAGATCTGCATTCCACCGCGGAGCCTGAGCACCAAGTGAAGAGTGGATTCCTTCTGGATGTTGTAATCGGCGAGGGTACGGCCGTCCTCGAGCTGTTTTCCGGCGAAGATAAGTCTCTGCTGATCTGGGGGGATTCCTTCCTTGTCCTGGATCTTGGCCTTGACATTATCAATTGTGTCTGAGCTTTCAACCTCCAGAGTGATGGTCTTGCCGGTTAGGGTTTTGACGAAGATTTGCATGCCTCCTCTCAAACGGAGCACGAGATGGAGAGTGGATTCCTTCTGGATGTTGTAGTCGGCGAGGGTGCGGCCGTCCTCGAGCTGTTTTCCGGCGAAGATTAGCCTCTGCTGGTCCGGGGGGATTCCCTCCTTGTCCTGAATCTTAGCCTTGACGTTATCAATGGTGTCGGAGCTCTCGACCTCGAGAGTGATGGTTTTTCCGGTTAGGGTTTTGACGAAGATTTGCATGCCTCCTCTCAAACGGAGCACCAAGTGGAGGGTGGACTCCTTCTGGATGTTGTAATCGGCGAGGGTACGGCCGTCCTCGAGCTGTTTTCCGGCGAAGATAAGCCTCTGCTGGTCCGGGGGGATTCCTTCCTTGTCCTGGATCTTGGCCTTGACGTTGTCAATGGTGTCGGAACTCTCCACCTCGAGGGTGATAGTCTTTCCGGTTAGGGTTTTGACGAAGATCTGCATCTGCACAAATCCAAACTTTCTTCAGATCACACAAAAACTCAAATCAAAATTTCACTACACAATTATAGATTCAATTCCAATCTTTCCCCCAAAAAATCACCAGATTTTACAATCAGAAACAGAAAGAACACCGCAAATCTTCAAAAGAGAACGAACAATACAACAATATACAAAATTTTAAAAACTTTAAAAATAAAAATTAAAGGAGAAATCAATACCTTGAGATATGAACACGAATGCGACGGAGATGAGAGAAGAGATTCAGAGAACAAATTGAGGATTAGATGATGAACAAATGGAGGGGAATGGCTTATTATATAGGAAAATGAAACCAACTTGGGACGAAACTGCTCCAACGGATAGCGTATGAGTGAGCGACACGTGTACGGCACCTAACCCAAACGGCAAGTTTACCTGTCGTTTTCTCTTTTTTCTTTCTTCTTTTTTGGGTGCTGGGCATAGATAACTAGGGAATCCTAATCCACGCTCTTTGATGGTCACGCAGTTGGTACTGGTTTGGGACATGGTTTGACGTTAGGTGAACCATAAAAGTCATGACACCTTAAAGTAGTATTATCCTCCATTATTATTACGAGTAAACGCCGTTTATAATCACCGCCGGCGTTAACTCTTCATTATTTAGTGGCGTGGGAATTTGTGCCTTCTTTTGGCCTAAAGTAAATCAAGTTGATGCTTAACGGGTCCCTAACGTTACTTTCCGGGCACACAAAAACCATGGGCGCTTCTAGATTTTGATTGGTTCATCGCCTATGATTGATGACATATTTAATGTAGGGAACTAAATAAGGTGTTTTTTTTTTTTTTTGAAATAAAATAAGGTGTTGAAACTAACTCAAGTCCAAAGGCAAAGCATTAGAGATGATAGATGGAGGGTTCGAAAACCATTCCGAACAATCATGGATAGAAACAGTCTAGCTAAGAGCTGAGCTGTCTAAATCGCAAATCGCTTATTGAGCACTAAATTATAATGAACACTAAATGGAAGGAAAAGTCACCTATACTAGAACCAAATGTATCAATATCATTTCACATTTCGCACAATTTTTAATGTGCCATATAAGAGAGAGAATTGGACAAGAAATAAGAGAAAAAGAAAAAAAAAATAGAAGACAAACATTGAGTCAATAAAACACAAATGGTTAAAAAAAAAATAAAGTTTCAAGCGCCCAATTGGCGCTTGCACAGACTGGGCGCATCAATGCGCCTAACAGTCCAACTTTTTTTTTTTTCTTTCTCCCGCCAAAAATCAACACTTGCAGGACTAAAAATTCTCAAAAAACTCACTCTCACATCCCATCCCAAATTTTTTTTCAATATTCTAAAAACCCCTAAAAAATCCATAGTATGGATGCTCAAAGACTTTGAACTCTAATAAACTGTAATAGAATAATATTTATCAATTTTTGTACTTCAATCCTCAATATAACATATTAAAGGATGAAAGTGCACTTTTTAAAAGTTAGGTTAATTAACTTTTCAAATAAAATTTAAGAGTTTATTTGAACCCCTTTTCCCAAACAATATTTTAGGTATAATATCTTAACTTGAGCATATCAAGCAATGCCCATTTGCCAACCATGAGCTCAAGCCATACCTATACTCATCAAAAATAAAAACCTGAAAGCTTTTTAAAGATTAACTTAGTACCACATGTAAATGTAAATGCGAATGTCAGCAAAATAGTATTTGCAACTCAAGTTACAAACTGATGTCTCTATGAACTTAGAACTACATGCTGCAAACCAACTTGCAGCATAAAACCTAGAGAAAGAAATCATCATAAACCAGCTACTTCCCAAAGCACAGGCATATAAAGGTGATATGCTTATGCTACAGGCCATTGTTGATGGTATATACGATTTCACAGTCAATACATAAATCAGCTGCAATTTATTTATTTATTCCGACGACTCTGTTGGGTAAACATTTTCCCAGGCAGGCAACAAGCACAAAAACTGGAGATGCATTTCACGAGCTCCTTCCTGCAGTGAGAGCAGGGTAAGTACGTGAAAAGTTTCAGAAGCGAGATGTAGATACAATGACCAAAATGAAAAAAGATAACTAACCATGCCGTAGGGTGAAGGAGAGAGGGTGTCAAGAGTCAAGATCATGGAGAAGAGGAAGTTGTGCCCTCACTGGAGCTGGTTTCGCCTCTGGGTTTTATACCTATCATTCCATAACAGGAAAAGCAGCAAAAACACAAGAACATTAGGAGAAAGCAAAGCAGTATAGTCTATGGTCAATTTGGCTGAAGCCAATCAACCAAAATCAGAAAAATTTACCCTCTATGTGTAATGTTTAAAACAGAAAAATTAGCTAATGCTGTATATCAAGCTCGAGCATTTAGGGCATAATCACAGGTGGCATGAAATGCTTACATGGAAGAAGACTTTCAACAAATGGAAGCGCAATAGAATAGCGCCCCTTCAAAGCAGCAGGTACATCAAGTTCCCTCCAAGTCCTTTCAGTCAAATTGAGCACACGATAACGAAACTTAGTAAACATATCAAATATGAAAAGTATCTCATCCTTTCCTCCAACTACAGAGTTGAAGGAAGCGATAAATTCCAATTCAAGTTCAGCACAGGCTTTCCAGGACCATGTGAACCCAGTTTCTTTATTATCTTCTAGGACAAGTATGTCCACATATGTTTCCGTATCGTCCACAGCAACCACTGATAAGACACCATCAAGGTTGATCAAGAATGTATATCCATTCAAATCCTCTGGAAGGGAAATTCTGGAGAAATTGCCTTCCATATCAACGGACTGAACAAAGGCTGGACTCTCCCGATCTTCTTTATTCCAGGCAAGCCAATATAGCCTTCCCTGCACACATACAGAAGTAGGACACACGGGGGCAAACCAATTAACCTTGGGACCTGTTGGCACCTGACCAATGTTCCTCCACGTTCCATCATAAGATTCATAGACTTCACATTCATAAATATCATCTTCACATTCAAACTCATCGCAGCAAAATCTGAATACTTTGTAGTTTGTCTCAGCATCAAATACAACTCCAACTGATGAAAATTTCCCAGGTAGACTACATCTAGGAAGCACTGTGACTTCTCGAGTAGTAGGATTGCATATCCGGATCTCCAAATCATCTTCTTCAGTGTCACCGCTAATGCATAGAAGACCATTGAAGGAGCATATTTCAATTGAAGACAACCCATTGAGAAATCCCGGAAGAGTTAACTGGCTACTTTCACCATTGTTTTCCATTATGAGCATATTTTCAGCTAAAGGATAAGAGTAGATGATATATATAGTATTTGCCTTGGACTGCTCCAAGTGCAACTTAACAAAAGAGGGACTAGAAATTTTCTCATACCACAATTTAGAAACAGCTTTGAACCTTACTAGGCCTTTAGTTGGAAGCTTTAGGAGAATCTCTTCCCACATGGCATCATTAGGCACTATGCCATACCCATCACTGTATCTTGCCTTGTTACTTTCAAGGCTAATCTCAGACATGATCAAATGATTCACTCCTTGTCTTGCAGGAGCAATGTTGCAACTCAATCAACAGATTGTTGTCTTGGGAATCTGATCTGTAATATGAAAGAATTTGATAATTATTTGCACCTGCAAGCAAGACTGAACCTGAAAATAATGCACTAAAGAAATAATGGATGGCACATCAAATTGAGATGAATATTTTTGGTCTCTCTACTTCCATTTCACAAGTTATTTTCCCACTGATATTCTTAATTACATTTCATTCTGAAACACTTCACTCTCTATTAACTTTGGTCTGCTGCTAAATTCTGCTGAGAACTCATTTATTTAGATTTCAATTATTTCTTATTTGTTAAGTTGGCAATGGGCTATGGTCATCAATTGCACACATTAGACTTATCAATTGAGATCATTATGAATTTTGAAATCAAGATGCACCCATCACCAACTATTGGAGATTGAAAATTTATGTTCACTGCTTGAGGTTAGGCATTATGGTAGGCACTAGGCAACGCACCCTCGGTTCAGCATTCTGTCAAATATTTTATAGAAGTAGGTGCTGGTCAATGATCAGCATTACGCCACTGCAGTAAAAGGACATTGGACCGAACAATACCATGCTAGAATCCAAAATTTTGTCAACTGAGTTGTAATGCACATGGGCCAAACCACACTAAAAGATTGAGCCCAATAAATTAGCAAGTCTAACCCATAACCTTATAAACCCATATGTTTCTCTCTTATTTTTCAATGTGGGATTCTTATCACTGGGTTCGATCTTCGAACATTAGGGATCCAGATTCCATGAACTATTATCGCTGAAAAGTTTCCATCCTTACAGTACCCTACTGCATCACTCTCAATGTGAAACTAATCTAGTATTCTCCTCAATACACCCCCAACCAAAAGGGAAAATTTTGAGCATATATATAATAAATAAATCAAGGTGTTTAAAGAGCCAAAGAACATGTCCTCAAATTTCATATACCAAAAATGATTACAATCCCTAAAATTTTTCCAATACATAAACAGAAACATAGTTAAATCAAAATCTGATACATCTAAAATTGGTCATTCAATAATATGAAATTTTGACAAAGGAAGAAAATTTCTAATCAAATCACAAACATTTACACATCCCATTTAAAGTGAAAAGTTTACGTCCTTACAGTACCCTACTGTATCACTCTCAATGTGAAACTAATCTAGTATTCTCCCCAATATACCCCCAACCAAAAGGGAAAATTTTGAGCATATATATAAATAAATAAATAAATCAAGGTGTTTAAAGAGCCAAAGAACATCATGCCCTCAAATTTCATATACCAAAAATGATTACAATCCCTAAAATTTTTCCAATACATAAACGGAAACATAGTTAAATCAAAACCTGATACATCTAAAATTGGTCATTCAATGATATGAAATCTTGACAAAGGAAGAAAATTTCTAATCAAATCACAAACATTTACACATCCCATTTAAAGTGTAAAGAGAGAGGTGGGATAGATCAAGTATGTAATTACCTAGCTTTTACCAAAGGAAATGCACACACGTAAAAGTAAAGCAAGAAAGCATAAAACTGATAGAGACTTATTCTGGCGGTGGCTGTCTTGCAGCGGCAGCACGCAATTGGTAGCTATAGAGGTTATGGAAATGAACATGCCGATTTGGTAATTTATTACATTACCATGGGCAGATTTCGCGGGAAAATGTGTTGACCATGGGTAACTTTCGCGGGAAAATGTGTTGACCATGGGTAACTTTCGCGGCAAAATGTGTGGGGACCATGGGTAGGTAGCTTTCGCGGCAAAATGTGTGGGGACCATGGGTAGGTTTCCCGGCAAAATGTGTGGGGACCATGGGTAGGTTTCCCGGCAAAACTTTTATGAAATCCTCAAGTGAGGATAAAGCTCCCATATACATTCATGTAGCCATAGGCACTTCCCATTAACACCGCATCTGTCCCATAATCTTAGAACATCCAAATATTCCATATAGAAAAACTAGTTAAAGAGCATAGTCAGGAAAGCTGCTATACAATGACCTAATTTTGTATCAGTAATGAAACACCATAACTACACTTATTCAGTACTGTGCATCTCCCATGAGAATAATGTTTTTCCTGCATGTGATAGAATTCAAATATAGACACACACCACATTATCAGCATAAATCTATATATTGGTCCTGTCTAAATTTACTGGTCCAGGTACTCAAGAATTTAAAAATAATTTCAATTCTCTTAGGAACTGCAAACAATTAACGTTTTTTCCTGCATGTGATAGAATTCACATATAGACATCTATTACATCATCAGCATAAATCTATATATTTGTCATGTCTAAATTTACTCGTCCAAGTAGTCAAGAATTCTCTTAGGAATTGCAAACAATTAAACCTCCTAACTCCTAACATACAAAGCATAAGACATGCATGAGTGAATTATATAGTTACTTTCCATTTTTTATTTTTCCTTAATCATCCTAATTAAGCTTTGAAAACTTGTCAATTCATGAGAATAAATCAAAAAAACAATAGCAACTTCAAAGACCTAAAGACCTGAAAAGATCCAATTTTTCCCTTGCCCCAGAGCATGAAAACGGGGCAGGATGTGTAAATAAAGAATAATTCAATACAATTACCTGTTTCTTGACCATGTACAGGAACGAACCAATCCATCAAACTCTTGGAATGCATTCTCCATTGCAGCCCAGTCCTCCAACCCTGAAATTGCATGGGTAAATATAGGTAAACTGTCGTACAAAAATAGGAAATTACTACATATTTTGTGATTTGTCGCCACTGCGGCCTTGATTGATAGTGGCTTTGGAATAATTTTCAGGTATTTCCATGGGCCTTCGGGTGCAGCTGCACTTGCATGCTGCAAACCTGGACTTCCCAGAAATATACACAAGTGGTTAATGCATCAAGATTATAGAATTTAATGCTATAGTAAACACCCTATTTTGCAACTCTCATCCCTGAGATATTACATTGTTCTAATACCACCCCTATTACAGAGCATCCCATTTAAGATTCCAAATACTTACATCACACACATAACTATTGGAAATTTATAAATTACAAGGTACTCTGATTCCTTTAGATGAGTCAAAAAGCCCAACTACTCCAGGAATTAAACCAAGACCTTTTACTGGATAAACATGATGATAGTCAGCCAAGAACTTTTTGACTCTCTTTGGTAAAATTGATTGACAAGATAAAACAAAATGGAAACTCTTATGAGAGAGAACTATGTTTAAACCAGTTACCTGGTCCATTCTCCTGCCTTGACTCAAAAAGAAGTTGCATGCCAAGAAAAATGCCCAGGAATGGGCATCTTGCTCAAAACAAGTACAAAGAGCTTCAGCCATTCTACAGAACATAGCTTGCATAAATTCTCAGAAAAAACTTGAGTGCCTTTGGCACTTGGACCAGCAAATTATAGTCTTCAAGAAAAATAAATGCACAATATCCCCCCTAATCTGTAATTGACCAATGATTGCCTCACTAATCCCTATCAATCATTAGGTATACCTTCTATTAGAATCTACCCTTCTTGTTGAGCACATCCATGGCAGTAGCAAAAGCACCTACTCCAGGGAAAATAGGGTGTTTCGCTTTCAAAACTTCCTCTGGTGTTTGTACCTAAATAGATGCCAAAACAATAAATAGGAGAAAAAAGGAAAGGCAATAGAGGCCATACAGATTCTCTAGAACTCTAGAAGAGCTAAGTCTAGCTTCACTACTTGGTTACTTGAAATGACAGCAAAATCTCATAGTAACAAATCCAAGTACTGTGAAGTATGAACTAATATTGTGATGTGAAGAAATGGAGCAAGTATTACCGAAGTTCATTATAGATTTATAGGAAAATACTACTTGGACTCCAAAGTAGTATTTCCCCTAAATAATATCACGATAGAGAAACGCCTCTCCATTTTTTCACAAAACTATACGTTTCTCAATGCATTATATACACACTCTATGTAAATTACCGGAATCCTCCTCGCCGGTAGCAGAGGCGCGGATCGAGCTTCTGGAAGGTTTGAATTCGAGAGCGATACGATTAGGCTTGATTTGCATGAACCGAATAGACCTAGAACCGGCCGAAGAAGACGACGATAAAGAACAATTTCCGGCGATTCCAAGTTGTGAAGCTGAAGCAAATGCCAATGCCGCTGCCTCCATGCTTCCACTACTGTTTCAGTTTAGCGCCACCCATTTTTGGTGGTTTAAGGCCTCTAAGCACGGTGGCGGCAGTTTTTGACTTTCGGTAAAAAGTTTTCATGGACCAAAGGAAAGATAATTGCTTAACATATTCGTTTCACGGCCCAATGACTGTTTGAAGCCCAACTTTGGTCCATGATGATTTTCATAAGCAGCCCAATTAATCTTACCCGTGGCCATACGCAAATTTTACTGTGAACCGTGGTACACAATGCATGGTTGTCCATGCATCAAAACGATATCGTTTTGATTAATGAAAAGAAACGGCAAAAAAAAAACACTCGTTCCGCGGCGTTCCACCAAGAGTAACTTTGTGTGTATAACATATTCAGTTTCTTTTTATATACACTACAGTTTCCTTTCAACACAATTATAGTTTCTTTTCGATATAACTACAGTTTTATTCGATATTATACACTCAAATATGTGAAACTGTTATTCAGTTTCATTTTATATACACTATAGTTTCATTACAACACAATTACAATATCATTTCAATATAATTACAGTTTCATTATACAATATACACTCAAATATGTGAAACTGTTATTCAGTTTCGTTTTATATACACTGCAATTATTTCAACAAAACTAGAGTTTCTTTTTGATAAACCTACAGTTTCATTTGACAATATAAACTCAAATATGTGAAACTGTTATTCAATCTCATTTTATATACACTACAATTTCCTTTCAACATAACTACATATTCATTTTGATATAACTATAGTTTCATTTGATAATATAAAAAACAAATGTGAAGCAATATCGTTTGAGATGAACTGTAGCTTCATTTCGTTTGCGATAGCAGTCGTTTATTTACTTAAAGAAACGGTGCCGGTTTTGAACCATGGTCCACAATATAACAACAAGTGGCCATAAGCCCATAATCTAACAAGAATAATGATTCACCACATGTTAAATGGAATTGTTTTTTAAGTACTACTTAATCTATTACAATATAATATTTGTTTATATATACTTTTTCAATCTATTGACATCCCATTTGTGAGAGGCATAAAAGTGTCATTGAATTACAAGTTACTTGACGCTAAATGAAGCTTAAATATTGAGTAATACTACATATATTATCAAATTACGCGATGTGTTATAATTATCTAAAAAAGAATGATTCATAGTTCTTGTTACTTTTTTCTTTTTCTTTTTTTGATTTATTAATAAAACTACGACATGTGACATAAGTTTTACCCTATAGGGATGATGAGTAAGTTAATTTAGATTTGAAACGACCTATGATAGATTTGAGACGAATCCTAAAATTTAGTGTAATGGCTCGAGACTGTAATTATGTATTAATATAACTTCTATAATCTCGTATATTATAATATTTTCTCATTTAAATATAGTAAAAGACAGCCAGTTTAATTAATTAACGAATTTACGAATTACTATCGATAGTAATGATTCGAGATTTTTACGAGTTCTATAATATTGCATTTGTTATCTTACTAAAATGATCAAATGAATAAAATTTTTCATATAAAAAAAATGATCAAATGAATAAAATTTTTCATATCAAAATATCACAAAATCGATTACATTATTTATTTATGTGTAATTTGTGTATTAGACCAAAGTAGTCGTTTTACAGGTTAAAGAAAGAACACTCATACAACATCGTCGGAGGGAAACCGGAGATAAGTTATGCGTTCGGTACCGACGTGCTAGAGTGAGCTGAGCAGGTTAAGGTGGTGGCTCGGCGGCCGGAATGGCAAAGGCATCGGTAGGTTGTGAGCCGGTGATGGGATCGCTGACGCCATCGAAGAAGAAAGAGTACAGGGTCACCAACAGGCTCCAAGAAGGCAAACGACCATTGTACGCCGTCGTTTTCAACTTCATCGACTCTCGTTACTTCAACGTCTTCGCTACCGTCGGTGGCAATCGAGTAATTTTCCCTACCATCGCTTATCATTTTCAGTTTTCACAGCTTAACAGTTTTTTTTTTTTTGTTTTGTTTTTTTGTTTTTTTGTTTTTTTGTTTTGTTTTTATAAGTCTGAGATTACTCATATAGAAAACGGAAGGTAAAATTCATAGTTTTCGTAATCTGATAATCAATCATATGCTATGGTTTCAACTTCATTGGTTTTTTACTTTTAAAACATCTTTGCCAGTGTAGCTGGTGAAAACCAAGTAATTCACTATGGAGTATAGAATTAACTGTATTTTGGTTATTATTCAGTTAAAAATCCTCTTTTTTTTGGGCTGTCCTTGTTCTCTATCAGGCTAGGTTCTTCCATATCTAAGTAGCTTTGAGTTAAATATTGAAAGTTCAATAACCAGCTTGGTTGGCGTGAGTAGTCTTTAAAGAGAGGTCGAGAGTTCGAACATACTCTTATATGAAAAAAAATAATCTGTCCAGTACTTTGCCCCTTAATTAAACCGGCCTGGTGCAAACAGGAATTAGTATGAGTATGGTATGGTGCTTTCTACAGTTAGGGCCTACTCAGACACCTCGTTGCCTGACCAAAAAAAATATTGAAAGTTCAATAGAAAGAAGGAAGAAGACTTATGAACTCCCTAAATTGATTGTTTTATTGCTTGACACTTCATGATGTTAGTGGAACAATACTTTGATAGTTTTGATAATCTTTTATGTTGTGTCTAGACCTTGGATTCTTGAATCATTTAAATTCATGATTCATTCAGGATGATGTGTGGCAACACTAATGCAAGAACTAGAGACTTGTTCCGGGATAAAGTTTTATTTAAAAACAATCATGGATGGAGCTAACTTTTATATGTCCAACTTATGGCTGCTTTTCAGGTGACTGTATACCAATGCTTGGAAGGTGGAGTCATCGCTGTGCTCCAGTCTTACATTGGTGAAGATGTAAGGAACTTGAGTCTTCTTAGTCTTCTTTATTACGGAGAATTTTGAATCAGTTATTAACTTTTGCCCTTTGCGTGTTCTTTGTGGACCAGAAAGATGAATCCTTTTATACTGTCAGCTGGGCATGCAATATTGATGGGACTCCATTCTTAGTTGCTGGAGGACTCACTGGAATTATCCATGTTATTGATTCTGGAAATGAGAAGATATGCAAGGTGTTTTACTGAATTCTTATCTATATATTACTCCGTATTATAGTTTTAAAAAGTGAATAATGTTCTTGTACACAGAAGTACAAAACACAGAGTTTGCCATTTGTTAGTGTGGATGCTGCATAGTAGGATCTACATGTAGTTAATAATGAAAACATTAACACATTTCAAAAACAACTATTAATATTGCCTTTTTATTTTGGTGAATTTGTGCAGAGCTTTGCTGGACATGGAGACTCAATAAATGAAATTAGGACTCAAGCGCTGAAACCATCACTTGTTGTGTCTGCAAGCAAAGTATGCAGTCGATTATCTTTCTTTGTCTTTGCCCCTCTTGTCTACTCACTAAACAAATTTGCTTTTCTATCTTTTGGAGAAATCAGAAGTCCTTAGGATATTTCCCATATTTTTTTAAAGAAATATATATATGGCATTATGGTCTGTGCTTAACAATCAAGTGTGGGACACAGGACGAGTCAGTTCGGTTGTGGAATGTTCATACTGGAATATGCATTTTGATATTTGCTGGTGCTGGTGGTCATCGCAATGAAGTCCTCAGTGTGGTAAATTACTCTTCTAGCTCTTGGTGGGGGCATGGTCGGGTGGGGAATTCATGTTTCCGGTAGAGATTATATGTTACTTATATGGGCGCAATAACTTTATTTCTGTGATTCATATAGGACTTTCATCCTTCTGATATATATCGCATTGCTAGCTGTGGGATGGATAATACTGTTAAGATCTGGTCTATGAAAGGTGACATATTTGATAGCTTAAAAACGTTCACTTATGTTAATCCTTGAAAGGAAGTGATGAACAGATTGAACACCCTGCAGAATTCTGGCCTTATGTGGAGAAATCATTTACTTGGACTGATCTTGCATCCAAGTTCCCCACAAAATATGTACAGTTTCCTGTAAGTCGCTGGAGTTTTATGCTCT
This sequence comes from Ipomoea triloba, assembly GCF_003576645.1. NCBI lineage: Eukaryota > Viridiplantae > Streptophyta > Magnoliopsida > Solanales > Convolvulaceae > Ipomoea > Ipomoea triloba. Next base: position 30,309,047 of record NC_044920.1, on the reverse strand, counting down.
TTCCTTTCGCATTTAGTGCTAAACGAGATTATTTAGCATTCTGTAGCTGAACTTACCTTTTATTGCATCAGATGTTCATAGCTTCCATCCATACGAACTATGTTGACTGCAATAGGTGGCTGGGCAATTTTATTTTGTCAAAGGTGAATGACATCTCCTGTTTCATGCATCCATTATTATCCATTTAAAACTGAAATTTCGTGTAGTTTGAGTTAAAGAAACAATACATATACCATAGTTAACTTTAGTAGTATTGACTGATTGGAATCTGATTTCCGAGTGCAGTCTTCCATCAACTTTAACATCGCTTTATCCCTTCCTTAGATTGAATCTGTCCTTTTTGAGCTTGTGAGTTTGCAAGTTGAAGCTGTATGCTTATGTGTGACGGACATCTTAGAGAGAATCGTGGAATAGAATTGTTAAAATCCTACTGTTGCAGGTTTCATCATGGCACATAATCTTTCTGTTTAATTAATACTTTGGTGCTCGTGTTTTGGATTCATTAATTGTTACTCCTATCGTCTGTTATGGAGACACAAACTCATGTTGTTAGTGCATATGTCTGTCTGTCGACTTTCTGGCATTTTTCCAGAGTGTTGATAATGAGATTGTATTATGGGAACCGAAGATGAAAGAACAGTCTCCTGGCGAGGTTAGGATTTTCTTTTGTTCTGAACGTTTCTGGTTGATTAATGAAAATCCCGAACTTAAATGATCTTGTTTTAGGGTACGGTTGACATCCTTCAAAAGTATCCTGTCCCGGAGTGTGACATATGGTTCATCAAGTTTTCTTGCGATTTCCAATACAAAGCAGCAGCTATAGGTAGAATGAAAGTACTCTTTTTTCAACTTGACATTACCATATACCTCTTCCAATGCACTATACATTCATCTCTGCCTGCAATTCATTCGCCAAGTAAGCTTTCCGGTGTCGAGTTTATCCTTAAATACATGCCCGAATCTTTTCCTTTGATTTTCAATGTACTAGGGAATAGGGAAGGGAAGATCTATGTTTGGGATCTGCAAACCAGCCCCCCTCTTCTAATTGCGAGGTTTGTCTACTCTACCCCGCTGTCTATTCCTCGTGAAACCTATGCTATCTGCTTCACGTTTTGCATCTCAGTCTCGCTCTCTCCACTTCAGGCTGTCGCACGTCCAATCAAAATCTGCAATCAGACAGACTGCTGTGTCGTTCGACGGGAGGTAGAGTCTCTCTCTCTCGAGTTTAATTGTTTTGCGTTTATAACATGCAAGTGATTATATATCTTTGTGGTGCAGCACCATTCTTAGCTGCTGTGAAGATGGAATGATATGGCGCTGGGATGTGGTCTCAACTTCTTGAGCGGCTAAGATGTTTTGCTTGTAGGTTGTGCACTTATGCTGCATTAGATTTTCAAATAGAAAAGATCATGAAGTTTATGTAGTTTTTATTTATACCCATTTTGCCCCCCACCCCCCCACATATTGTACTGGTATCCTCACCTTTAGGGACGCAACTAGTCCAGTTGAGTAACTTCTATGAGATCGTTTCTAATATCGCGTTTATAAGAGTTGTCTTTTATGATATCGTGTTCAACTTTGTATCTGATTGATTCTTTCTTCGCAAAAGGTTGAATCCCTAACTCTAAGGGTCTTCACGTTCCGAGCCGACAGAACATCTGAAAATATGTAAATTATGATAACTCAATTGAACACAGAAATTTTTTGTATTGCGATCGGTTCTTATAGTGTTATATGTGATGGATTCTTATAGCGTGTCTATTAGTGCCTTAATGACCACTTAAGTAGCTTCCTAAGACAAAGTGAAGGAGTACTTTTTACACAAACAACGGAAAGTGACTACCCAAATCCTTTTCTCTAACAAACCAACAACCAAAGGTCCAGACCCAACCCCGGATGCAGAAAGAAGAGAGCCAGTCCTTTTCCATTTAGAAACATTGTTCTGCCAAATCATGAAAATCCCATGTCAGAATTCAACATTATCGAGGGAACTTTAGTCAAGTTGATCGTATAGTTAATTCGGTAACCATAAGGTTCGTTTGAGTTTCCATGGAAACTGTCTCTTGGGTTTCTTAGTTCAAGCTGGTCCGTTATGGGCTACATAGGCTAATTGACCTTCTTTGTGGTCTTTTATCGCTAGGGTCACAAATGAGTTTCACCCAGAGAGCGTCGTATAATTAGTTTGGTTATCATAAGGTTCGTTTGAGTTCCCATGGGATTGGATTTCTTAGTTCAAGCTAGTCCGTTATGGGCCACATAGGCTAATTGACCTTCTTTGTGGTCTTTTGTTAGCTATGGTCACAAACGAGCTTCACCCAAAGCGTATTTTTGGGTAGCAGCTGCAAACTTTCCATTTGTTAGACATTATATATGGTAGGAATATATTTAGTATCATCTTACGGATTTTGTGTGCATATTCTTAGAGATTTATTTCCGAATCCTTACCTTAGTTAGTATGTATATTCTTGTATAAATACGTGTATTCTTTTGACTGAAAGATCGAAAATATGGAGCTATCCATTTAACATCATTGTATCGAGTACTATTGTCAATAATGTTGATGAGAGTTTATATGTACGTAATACTATCGGCACCATAGAAAATTCTAAAAATACCAAATGTTTGTTGAGCCAAAGTGAAGCAACACCATACTATTATTCTAAAATTCTCTTTTTGAGGTGCAGAGTGCTTTTCAATTTGATTTTTCTTTTGATGTAAATGCTAGTCCTCACAAATTTTATAAAGATTTGACAGATAAAAATGGATAATACCTTATAGAGTATAAGATAAGTTGGGGTTAAAATTCTCCCTCCAACTTCCCTTCTTCAAAACCAAGCCAAGTAAACAAATGCAGCCTTTTTAAGTCTGATGTCTCTTTCTGCCAAACAAACAAATGGCTTAAAATTCTTCAAATCAAACTTTCATTTCATGTGTCAAAATACTACTTGTGCTGAAACCTTGAATACATTACTATCTAGCCTACATGCTAAGCAAGGTTAGGTGATTGATAGTAACTCCCTATCACAGAAGGCCTTTCTTTTACACCGCCTTCTTAAAGTGTTGTTCTTGGCAATCCTAAAGACTTGCTCTCGGGTGATTGTCCGGTGAGCAGCAAAACGATCTTGGCCTTTTGTTTCTGGTGGACGGCAGCCAGAGACGAGAACGATCAAAATGCAGCTTCATATATCACCGAGTCTGAGGCATGTGACTGTTCTTCCATCAAAAGGCGTGAAGGAGTTCATCAAGGTGAAGGTGGTCTCTAGACGGCTGTCATATCGCGTGCTGGTCTACTCGCTCCTCGCCTTTATGCTGTTCCGGTTTACCTTCTTGTTGACGGCTGTAAACACCATTCACGAGGAAAGCAAGTGTTCAGGCATAGGTAAGTCTCTAACCCGTCTAATCTCTAATCATTACAGTAGAAATGAAATCTGGGGAGATCAAGTGCATGTTGCCAAAGACCTTGTGGTCAAGCGGCATGAAGTGACTCTCCCACTGGGAGGTCATGGGTTCGAGCCAAAGTGGGGGCAATATTGACTCGTTGGGCTTCAGTAGGTTGAGAAAGTATATATGAACAGATACTACATGTAATAGGGTCAATAGTACTAAAAAAACAAGTGCAGGTTGCTTGGGGAGGAAAATTGGACCGAGGATTTTGGGAAGGCAGCCTGAACCAAAGGTCAGTTCGTTGTAACATTTTCCTATGTGTTTTTCGGGTTTAGGTAGAAATTTTGGAATTAACAGTTCTGTTTTCCCCGGTTTTCTGTTAGGTTCCAGATGTGATATATCAAGTATTGGAGCAACCTGCAGACCAGACTGATATAGAATTAAGGCCTGAAATTCCTCAGACACTCGAAGACTTAATCGCGGAATTTAAAGGCGATAAACCAGATCCAAAGACGTTTGCAGTAAAGCTCAAAGCTATGGTATTGTAGTCTTATCATTTTTGCATAAAAAGATCAGATAAGCAAGAAATGTCGATTCTAAAAAAAAAACGACTTACTTGTGTTGTTCATCTGCATACCAGGTCACTCAGCTCGAACAAAGGACTAGAACTGCGAAGATCCAAGAATACTTCTACCGTCATGTGGCATCTAGTAGCATCCCGAAGGAGCTGAACTGCCTCGATCTCGTGTTGGCAAATGAGCACTCAACCAATGCCAACGCTCGTCTCCAGCTCCCATCACCGGAACTAGTTCCTGCCCTCGTTGATAATTCGCTCTTCCATTTCGTCTTGGCATCTGACAACGTTCTTGCTGCCTCTGTCGTTGCATCATCGCTCGTCAAGAACTCGTTCCACCCTGAAAAGGTTGTGCTTCACGTGATCACAGACCGGAAGACTTACTCCCCGATGCAGGCATGGTTCTCGTTGCACCCCCTGGCACCTGCAATCATCGAGGTTAAAGGGCTGCATCACTTCGATTGGCTCACAAAGGGAAAAGTTCCGGTTTTAGAAGCTATGGAGAAAGATCAAAAGGCGAGATCCCAGTTTAGGGGTGGTTCGTCAGCCATTGTGGCAAACAAAACAGAAAAGCCGAGAATCATTGCTGCAAAATTGCAAGCGCTCAGCCCCAAGTACAACTCACTGATGAATCACATACGGATATATTTGCCAGAGGTTATTCTCTACACTAATAGCACACAATAAATTCTAGCAATCTCGATCTTTTAACCTGAAATGCATAAAATCTTGTGCTGCAGTTGTTTCCTAGTCTTAACAAAGTGGTCTTCCTAGACGATGACGTTGTGATTCAAACTGATATGTCGTCTCTGTGGGACATTGACATGAATGGAAAGGTGAATGGAGCAGTGGAAACATGTAGAGGAGAGGATAAGTACGTGATGTCTAAGCGCTTCAAGAGTTACTTGAACTTTTCTCATCCACTTATAGCGAAGAACTTTGATCCTAATGAATGTGCGTGGGCTTATGGTATGAACATATTCGACCTTGAAGCATGGAGAAGAACAAATATAAGTCAGACATACCACCACTGGTTGGAAGAGGTAACCACAAACAACATAAGAAGACTGCCCTCTACACTGTTCTTGAGAATCGAAACTCAAATTTTTTTCTTTTTGAATACTACTGACTCTATTACAATACAGTATTTGTTCATAACTACTTTCTCAACCTATTGAAGCACAAAGAGTCAATATCGCCTCCACTGAGGCTTGAACCCACAACCTCCCATATAAGAAGACTGCCCTCTACACTGTTCTTGAGAATCGAAACTCAAATCTTTTTTTTTTTTTTTTTGAATACTACTGCCTCTATTTCAATGCAGTATTTGTTCATAACTACTTTCCCAACCTATTGAAGCACAAAGAGTCAATATCGCCTCCACTGAGGCTCGAACCCACAACCTCCCATATAAGAAGACTGCCCTCTACACTGTTCTTGAGAATCGAACTCAAAATCTTTTTAAGACAATGAATAATGCTTTATATTATCTAATGCAGAACTTGAAATCAGACCTGAGCCTGTGGCAGTTAGGGACACTACCTCCGGGTCTGATTGCGTTCCATGGCCACGTGCATGCTATCGATCCCTTCTGGCACATGCTAGGGCTCGGCTACCAGGACAATACAAGCATTGCAGATGCTGAAAGCGCTGGTGTCGTCCACTTTAATGGCAGAGCAAAACCGTGGCTAGACATAGCATTCCCTCAGCTTCGACCATTATGGACCAAGTACGTTGACTTCTCTGATAAGATCATAAAAAGCTGTCATATTAGAGCACATTGAAACCGGTTCACGAATCTATGAAGGCCAAATTGATTCTTAACAAGAGAAGGAATCGAGGCTTACCTGATGTGAGGTGAGAACTCCCCGGGCTTCACAATTTTTGAACTCCTTCTCCCTACTGCAACTGCTGCCTTCTCTAATGTATAGAAATTCCATCATGTATTGAGTATCATAGGATTTCACTTTCTCTCCACTGTAGAATACACTATCTTCAATGTGAGTTTCAAGATTTATACTTTCAGAAACCTCATTCGGTCATGCAAATAGCAGCCTCAAGAAAAGTTTTGAATCTTGATTTGCTTAAGAGGATTTTGTGAGAGACACGATGCCAAATTTTGGCTCGAAGAGTAGACCAGAAAATCAGAAAAAAGGAAAATTGAGCAAATGACAATGTAGGGCAAACTTATTGAAATTTACAATAAAGCCAGCATCGACTAATTAGTTTGAAGATCACATAAATCTTCCACCATACATCAAATCCGGTTCAAGTACTAGAAAGATACAGATTGAAAGGTCAGCAACGAAGTAAATGGGAGATTAAATCGCATAGTAGGCAGCCCAATTTTTGCAGGCCGGCTATGGAAATGCCTTAAGCAACAGGTGGTCGAAGGACATGATCCTGAGAGGTGTCAACAGCAGCAGGAGGTAAGAACTGCCACATGGCAACCCCAGGGTAGCTAATGACGGGAACCAATTTACTGCCGGCTACTTGACCTTGAGCGGCAAATGCAGCGGGTATTGCAGGAGGCAGGAAGCCAGGTTGTGCATTCATGGTCTTCAGCTGTTGCTCGAGCTTCTCTTTCTCTGCCTTAAGCCTTTGCTTCTCATCCCGAAGTTCAATCTTCTCAGCCTATACAATTGAAAAATATAATAATTAATTCACTAAGATGAGCAGACCTAACAAATATTGAGTTCTCTTTTCATCATACTCATTCTAACTAATGAGGAAGGTTTGGAGTTCAAGGCTGATACAAAAATTAACGGATTGTTTCATCCAGAACCAAAACGAAGGATGAATCATCACCTTCAACTCCTTAATCTTTTCCTGTAGATTCAAATTTGAGTCCTTCAACTTCTGAGCTTCGTTACGTAGCTGTGTCACCACACGTACAGCATCAACTAGGATAGCAGATTTGTCGGTTTTAGGAAGCTTGCCAGGCTCAAGAAGTGCACTCAATTCCGTGAACCTAGATCATATCAATTTAGTTTTGTTCAAGAAATAAATAAAAGGTGAAGACATTAGTACAAAAATGAAGAATAAGCAGACCTATCATTTAGCCTATCCCTTCGCAACTTCTCCCTGCATGCTTTGGAACTTGATGAAGCACATAATTCAGTTCTTGACCTGTAGAAAGAATACAGAAAGGTGAGATGAAGTTTCCTTTAATCAGTGGCTTATGTCCCTCGATAAAACATGCATTTTTCCTAGTAGGCGATATAAGCCAACAAAAATTTTGTTACTGGTAAATAAATTCCCTGTCAAATTTAATACTCTAACAACCAAAGTGTTTCCACAGAAGATGGACAAGTTCTCTACCGTTTCTTGGAGCCAGTTTCCTTTGATCCATCGTTATCCCCACATGATCCATCGAGTTCCGCACTAAAAACAAAACAGAGCACATGATTAATATGTAAAAGAAAGAGAGCGAAAAGATTAGAACACAAGCAAGCAACACAAAAGAACTAAAGAAGAAATAAAGAAACTGCGACATGAATTGCAACATAAGAGGAGTGCATCGACTGATATAAATTGCGAGGAAAAATGACTAAGCAGTGCAAGATCACCAAGGCCCATATGCAGGCAACACATCATCTGATGTAAGAACACTGAGCAATTCGTAAGAAGCAAGAAAGAGATAATTTCCATGTTTTGATGGCCCCATGCACTTAATTCTCCACCACCTAATATGATGAGTAATAGAAAACCACTGCTTAATATGCCATAGAAGTGTTTACAGATACAGAGATACAAACTAGGGAAAGAACATAGCCCCACACTGCCTGTAACCATCACACATGATTAAGTTGAGAGTGTAATTCTCATCTAGGTCTCATCTCTCTTTCTTGATTTTGTAATTAGTAGTGATCATTTCATAAAATCATTCTTTTTCCCCTCTCTCTTTATATCTTTTCTTTCTCTCTACCGTTTCTGAGTTCTTTCTACACCTGGTTAATGGACAAGCTTTTTCCCGGTTGTGAGACTAGATGGTGTTCTCTTCCTTAGCAAGCTATCTATCTGTTTTACAATATTTCTTTTGAAGGCCAAAAGACCTGATTTTTGTGTCTAACCACTCAGCCTAGGCTGATTAGCCCAGGACAAATCTGTGCTAAGTTCTGCATGCACATACAAGTGCATCCATACAGAAACTAAAAAAATTTAGTTCCTTCCTTTGTTAAAAGATTGGATGTTTGGTAAATAGTTGTTAGCTAATTGAGTTAGTGGGTTTGACTAGTTGATAGCATTAGCTGATTGTAGAAATTTGGTAAATTTGTTATTAGCTGAAAAAAAATATTAGCTGATAGTTGATTATATGCAAAAATGACTTTCTAAAAAAACTGATCGAAAAAGCTATTTTGAGTAGCTTTTTGAATTTTAGCATTTTGGAGCAATAAACTCTTACAAAAAGTTAATTAATCAAACACATATATTGAATGTTTAACCAAGTCAAACAACTAATTGTGATCAAATAAGCCAAAATTGGCAGACAAGCTAACTATGTTACCAAACGGGTCACATCCTCCAAAACTGAAAGCTCACCACACAACTAAATCAAATACAATCTCAATCATGTGCTAATTTTCCCTAATTATCCAAATCATATATCACAATAAGTGTTTTTCAAAGCAAACCACATGCAGAAACTCCTAAAACAACAGAATTTGCAGCAATAAAGAAGCTAATCTAATCATAAAACCCACAACACAAGCTCAAAGAACCAAACTTTATTCAATACTTCATATAAACTCAAACTAAACTCGATGGACCCAAACCCAAACTAATCTTTCTGCAGCAAAACGCTACCTGACAGAAGCCGAACCATTCAAGGTCTGCGCGGACCAGCTGAACCCAGAACCCGAAACAGAAAAATTCGCATCGGCAACACTGATATCTTCGAACCCGTAATCGTAGAGCCAGTTGGTATTTTCCTGCAAAACCATTTCCGAGCAGCCGCCGGCGAAAGCCAAGAAATTTCCGGCCAGAAGACAAATTCAGAACACACAAAGCGCGTCCTGGGAATTTTTAATGAAAAGGGGAAAACGAAATCACGGGAATGCGATGGACTACTGATGACGATGTTGGAAAATCGAGGAATCTTTGTTCTTATTCGTGCACAGCAAATTGGCATGTGTTTTACGCAGTGAATTATAATTTTAGGATAAATTTCATATTCCCCCCTCTTCACTTTGATTGTTGCCATATGAGTCCCTAACATTCATGATATTATATTCAAACCCCTTACATTTCATTATCTTTTCATTATCCTCTACAATCGTCCAAGATAAATTTTACAATGTGAAAATAACCTCTACAATCGTCCAAGATAAATTTTACAATGTGAAAATAACATACTTAGTCGTCCAAGATAAATTTTACAATGTGAAAATAACATACTTAGCATAATTGTTTAGCGGATTTATATATTATTATTTATTATTTATATAATAACTGTACTCTACAATCGTCCAAGATAAATTTTACAATGTGAAAATAACCTCTACAATCGTCCAAGATAAATTTTACAATGTGAAAATAACATACTTAGTCGTCCAAGATAAATTTTACAATGTGAAAATAACATACTTAGCATAATTGTTTAGCGGATTTATATATTATTATTTATTATTTATATAATAACTGTAACGTCACCTTTAATTCGTGAAATTGTCTGAAATTCTCAATAATACGTCAATTCCTTTATTTGGTAAAAATTTATATTCTCAGAAATAAGAATGAGTAAAAACAACATATTTGACATAATTATTTAGCGAATTTATATATTATTATATATATAATAACTATAACGGCAACTTTAATTCTCGAAATTGTCTGAAATTCTCAATAATACGTCTATTCTTTTATTTAGTAAAAATGTGTATTCCCAGGAATGGGAATGGGCTATTACTGTCCAATGAGCTTAAGAGCTATTAAGCCCATATGACACTTTTTCTTTGATTATCATCTATTAAATAAAAACTCTAAAATAACATATTATCAACCAATCCTCTGACAATCAAACAATTACAACACAAAACATGAGATAAAATTTTTATCATTAAAAATAGAAAAGAAGTTTCGAAAATTAGTATTGGTACAGCAGGAGATAGTAGCTTGATGAAGCCAAATGTAAATGATTGTAATTGGGGGTGTGGGGGTCTGATACAAAGCCAGTATCTTCTCCACTATACAAAATACAGGGGGGATATGCTGCTTGTTAGGAGGAAATGCTTATATATATTCAGTTAAAAATCAAATGCATTACAGATCTCACACACAGGATGGGGACAAGGTGAAAGAGAGAAAAAACTAGGATGATCATCATCATCATTTCTGTAAAAACATCAGCAGATCAGCCAATGCTGAGGCGAGAATCTGAAGGGGGGCGCAAGCTGGTTTGCCGCCTTGGAATCCCAATCTCGCAAGCGTTCACCCTTGATGCAAAGCGGAGTGAACACAGTGATTCACCCACCGAAGTAGGGTCCGGTGAAACATTGACGAACATCAATGTCTTTGAGTCGCCGCCCAGGCATGGCTGATGAACAAACAGCAGAATTCAATTGATCGGTATATACTTGCTCAGAAATGAATGTAAAAAAGGCTAAGTAAGCATTGTTAGGGGATACAAATGTTTACCTGGAGAAGATATGTCAGCTTTGAGTTCCTGAATGGAATATGCTCCTCTTTCTTTGCCAAAGCAAAGATAACATCACTCAGAGATGATAAACTTTTATTGATAGCCTGAAAACAGATTATTTAGATGAGATCATATGCTGCAGCTATTTCCAAAAGGTCAATTCGCCTTTGTTGTTTGTACCTGAGTTTCTTTCAGTCGGTCTCCAGTAGCCCCACTTCTAGATAAGCGTTCACTGCCCGCAAGGTCAATTAAGTTCAACACACCTTGTACTTGTTGTTCCGTGCTCTGAAAGAACAAGTTACAATAAGATCACCAAAACGAATAAATTGGCATGGTGTTTAGCTATACCAAAGCAGCTTCTTACCTCATTAACACCAGATATTCTAAGAGTGAACACAAAATGGCTTCTTGAAGACTGCTCATTCATCTGAGTCCTCCCGGTGGACCTAGAAGTTTGAAACCCAAAAACAAGTAGGTAACTTAAAGTATTAACATCTGTACAACAGAGCTAACAAAACAGTAATGATTACAAGAATAACAATTAGTTTTAGAAGTCAACCATCAATAAACAGCATATACCTGCTTTGTGCTGCTCGTTCTAAAAGGTATGAAACTTCTTTGCTGCTACGAACATCCAAAACTGTTAAGTCAGACACGTGGGTGTTGCCATTTCCATCATGTTTTATTGCATATTGCTTTCCTCCATTCTCACTTCTTGAGGCATCAAAACCTGATCGATTTGGAGACAGAAGGTCTCGAATTGTTTCGTTGTATATTTCAAGCATTGATACCTAAAAACAGACAGACAAGAACGATATAATCAACACTAAAGAAACATATTAATGAGACTTGGTTAACAGAACATAAAGCATTTCCTCACTGCCCCAACCTGCATGTCATATTTCCATCCTTGTGCGTGATTATTTTGCCTTGTTTGGAATACTTGCTCCAATGTCCGTGGGATTAGCCCTTGCTGATCGGCCCCTGGATTGCCCATCATGGTATAAGTCTTACCAGAACCTGTCTGGCCATACGCAAATATACAGACCTGAAAAAACAGAATACACCACCATTTTTAGCAGGCAAATATTGCTCATACTTCCATGGAACACTGTAACAACATATCATTGTTATAATGTGAACAAAACTACATGCTATTTTATTACCAAAACAAATTTATGCAGTATTCCAACAACCAAAAGAACATTATATAGTAGTTTTAAAACAAGACAAAGAACCAAACACCCAACAATCATAAGGAGACATGATTTGCAGTTCATAGCATTTAAGAAGATCAAATTAAGTGCTGAGGGGAAAATATCACCTTGTAACCATCAAGAGCACTCTGGACAAGTTGTGATATTTCATCAAAAACATCCTTTTGTGAGGCCTCAGGGACGAATACTTTGTCAAAGGTGAAAGGGTGTTTTTGCCCTTATATAGAAAGAAGAAAAAAAGAAAAAAGAAAAAAGGAGAGTTAAAAAAGGAGATTAGAAGTACATAATATTATTTTCAAATTCATTTGAATTAACTACCAACCATTATGCGTCAACTCAATGCCCCGTCCAAGTGTTTCAAATGATGTTGGAAAAGATACAACCTTTTCTGCACTAATGGCATCATCAGATAATGCAGGGCGCACTCTGCAGAACACTCTAATATTGCCTTTTAGTTCCTGCATAACCCCATTCATTAATGAAAATTGATAATCCATAACTGAAAGGAAAAAGTTTACTGCACTTTAATCCAAGAATATTACCAGAATTGTATTGTGCAATTTTTTACGAAGTTTTTCACCCTCAACAATTTTTGTTTCCGCCTCTGAAAGTCGCTGATTTAACTCGTTGATAACTTGCTTTTGTCTTTCATATTCTGATTTTGTTTCTAGAGCTGACATGTCAGACATCTGATAAAGCAACATAGATTAATAACACAAGTTTGGATAACTACATAATTTGAAGAGCTTCAGTGGAGATAAAATGTCTTAGCACATTGTATACCTGTAACTTCGTGTCTGCAAAAGAAAGTTGTTCCTGCAATCTTCTAATTTGTTCACATTGAGACAAACATCTTGCCTGGGAAAAATATTACACAATATTGTTACTGAACAGAAAATATCATTATAAATCATGATTGAGAAACCAAAATTACAAAAACACACCTCCAGCTCATTAGACTTCACTGTCAGGTTGCCCAACTCAGCAACAGATTTTCCAGTGCACTCCTTGTATTTTACTACTTCCTCTGTTAAAATCTGGACTTTTGCTAGCTGACTGTCCCGGTCAGTCCTCATGTTCTGCAGATCTCCCCGCAGACATCCCACCTCAGAAGCTAAAGTTTCTTTTTGCCTTATGGCCTCATCTTGAGCAGTCTAAATACATAAATCATAAAAAGTCATGAGAATCTAGTACAGAGGACCGCATACAATATCAAATACATAGTTATACAAGCTGTACCGAGCCTAGATAAATAGATTTATAATCTACAACAAAATCACATGTATCATTTAGAAAGAAATAAAGGCATCAGTGGGGCAGTAGGGAATTTTCATGGTTGTAATATTGCTAGCAGAGATATCACAAGTAATAATTTAAGCTTTTTCCAGATTAATCTACTTTAAAAACGAAAATTGCACTATTAACCGCTGAATAAACTATTCACTGCAAAAGCAGAGGTGCAGAGAAACAAACATGGTAACTCAAACCCCTAAGTGAATCAGAACTTATCTCCCTGACATGTTGATCTCAGAATATAATGTATAGCAGGTAGTTCAGACGGAATTCCAAAAAATATACAAAAAATCTAATGTTAATCAGAATGGATTCCCCACCCTCCCATCAATTCCAGCTTTTTACTGGAAAACACCCATGGATTTACTTCTTCCTCATAGGTGTCATCATATAACAGGAAGAAGATCATATAACAAGTAGAAGATAACAACAATTGAGAGAGGATGTTCCTTGTCCACATATATAAAAAATTTCTTTGAAAGCATAAGATAGTGAAATGAATAAAAGAGAAGATGGCCTAACCCTAGAAGATGCAAGCTGTTCCTGCAAAGAAGTATAGTGACCCCTCAATGTGCTGAGGTTTTCAACTACAGCAGCTTTCTCTTTCTCCACACGCTTGAGTGTCTCATTAGTAGTAGCAAGCTCAGACTGAAGTCTACTATTGTATTGCTGTAAACTTGTGTTATACTCTTGCAACCGCTTGTACGTATCATTTAGATATTGAATCTGAATATCCAATACGCATCAAATTATAAGTTATCAACCAGACAACAAAGTGAAAAGAATACCAATAAATCCACAAAATAGGCATCTACAGTACCTTTTGATTGGCAGTAGTTAAATCTTGTTGAGCTCTCTTATGCTCCTCTGAAAGTGATGCTTGCAGTGTCTCTGCTGCTACCCTGGCCTCTTTCTCTCTACTAAGAGAATTAAGGGCTTCCTGATCATGAATTAAGCAATTTATTTACAAAGTATTATTAACACTCCAATAACATTCATCTGAAATGCCTAAGTTTGCTAAGGAAACAGTTTCAGGATATGCATTACCGATTTTTCAGATTCCTCCTTCTTCAAATTGTCCTGTAACACAGCAATATTTTTCCTCAACTCCATAATGATTGCATTCAATTCTTCTTCCTTTGATTTCATTAGCATATCTAAGAGGAGCCCAAAACCAAAAGTACAATGAGTGAGCATATCCATTGATCTCCTCAGAACTAATTTAAATAATAGCAGTAAAGTCATACCCATCTCGTTGCACTTCTTCTCTGCTGATTCTAGCAAGCTTTTGAGTGACTCCTGTTCAGAAACATAGTTTCCCTCAAGCTGTTGGAACCACCTAATGCACTGCTTAAGCCTTCTAATATATTCCGACATTTGATCACATTTTTCCTAAAAATAATGAAGAAACTCAGCATAACAGACCTCTTTAACACCCAATATATACTAATCAAATATACAAAATATAGCATTATACTAGAAAAATATCTAGACTAGCTACCTTCATATTATACTTGTTCTTAGTTTTCAGCTTCTCAACTAGCAATGCTTCAACATCTTCCTTGTTAAACTCAATAACTCCACAATCTGAGCCAGCACTACTCGGCGGTCCACTGGTTGGAGGCAGATCTGCACTCCCATTTACCACAGCAAACGCCTGTCTACCAGGTCTAACTCCAGACGGCATCTTTGTATTCCCAATCTTTCTTTTCTTATCTACTGACACCTCATCCACTGCAAACTTTCCCTGAGAACACCAAATAAATTTTAGTATCCCAAAAGTTCAAAATTTCACCAGAATCGCCGCAAGACTACTACTCTATTAACAAAAAGTAATGAAATTACTCATCTATAACGAAATAGAGCCCTGAAGAAATTCAAGACTCTAACCTAAAAATTCAAATTTTCACCACACAACAGAACCAATTTTAAAAACCCCATTTAGACGCTGAAAAGTATCAACCCCGTGAAAGCCCATTCTGGTCAGAAATCAATCGCTTGTTCTACAAATGGGAGACCGGGATGAAGAAAATCACTAAATTTTGTATTCAAAATTTCACCACACAACAGAACCATTTCGACGATGGAAATAATTAATCCTGTGAAAGCCCATTCTGGTCAGAAATCAAACGATTGTTCTTCTACTAATGGGCCACCGGGATGAAGAAAACCACTAAATTTTGTTTCTTTTTTGATAGATAGAGAAAAAGAAAGAGAGAGAGTGCGGAGGTCTTACGTTGGATGGACTCGAAGGAGTTGGAGCTACAGGAGGCTTGTTCTGGCTCTTGGGAGCCATTTGAAAGTGAGCGCAATTATGGAAGGAGATGTAGAGAGAGAAACAGCACAAAACGGACAGAGAAAATGTAAAATCAAGGGGAAATGAATTCCGGAAGCTTTTAGGGTGGGGGGTGGGGGTGGGGTCTAGGGTTTGGATTGAAACTTAAGCTACCAGATCTTATCGCAGCCGTTGCTTTGAATTCCAGTAAACTGGACGATCTCTCTCTCTCTCTCTCTCACTATCAGACAGTGATTTTCAATTCTTTAACCCTAAAAAAGAAATGAAAATGGCGGAAAATGATTCTCTCTCTCTTTCTCTCAATCTCTTATCTCTTAATCTATATGACTATATCTTCTCTCCGGGGACTTGATCGGTAATTTACAACGGAGGGGCCGGGGTGGCGCTGGGTGGGGGTGGGTGGTGGAGGTGTCGGGTCGGGCATAAGAGGGCGGAGCGTAGGGTAACTTTTTTTGAATTTTTTTGAAATGGGATCAGGCGGCACGAGCGTATAGATTCGTTGAATTGTTGTTTGACGATTTTGTCCCTAACGGTTAACTTGAATTTCCACCATTTGACTTTCTCTTCTCTTTTTCCCCCTTTGGTTTCTTCTATTTGAATTGATTACAAAATACACTCCATATGGCACCAAAGAGTTCTATTACACGGTCAAATTATTACAAAATTAATATATTATGAGTAATACTACATGTCTACATGTCTCTATGAAAAATAAATTTCATTTGAAATAGCATCTTTTAATATAAAATTGTTAAGGTATCAATTATCGTGTTTGATGTGGTAAATACGGTCATTCCCACAAATACGTATGAATAGTAAGGTCGGATCGTGTGTGGATCTTTTAATCATCCGTTTGTTGGTTTAAGTAGTTGAGCCTGGAAGATGACAGTGAGTCAGAGGTTTCCGGACCACCAATAATTATGTGGAAAATGTCAAAAAGTCCCTCATCCTCGCATTTAATGTGGTATTTATATGGGGTAAATGGAACACATGTTGAAGGCTCGGCACACATGACAAGTGTGGGCCATGCATAGGGGAAGGTTAGAGAGTTTACTAATCCCAGATGGGTTGAATTAAAGGAACGAGGCTAGCTTATGAAGTGGGGAAGGTCAGATGGCTCGTCCCGACCTAAAATGGTCGGTGCGGATAAGGCAGGAAAATATTGCCGCTAGCTAAGCCCTTGTTTGGTCCTTTATCTCAGGTCAAGTCGGTCGACTTTAAGGTCAGTAATGATCGATAATAGCTCCTCTCAATAACTTGACTAGATACCGAGCAGGTATGCGGTGCATACATGCAAGAGAAGTCGGGAAATATTCCCTATCAATGTTAATTTGTATTAGGTGCCTAGTATAACCAAGCATGCAGTTTTTAATTTAATTGATTGGCCGTTTAACTAATAAGTCTCTATTAAATAACTATCCTAGTTAATTATAATAGTATAGAATGTTTAAAAATTAGTTTGTTAGTCGATAGTTGAATGTGTTAGTTATTTTGATCAATTAGGATGATATATAGTATTAACGATTTGTAGAAAAATGTTTCACATAACTAACACTTTCGCACAAAACTATATATAGATAGATAGATAGAGGGAGAGAGAATAAATGAGAGTGATGACTTGGTGCTAGGGTATGTATAATACAAAGAATAGTATATATAATATATATGTAGGAGGTGAGGAGTGAGATCGAGGAAGCCATGCATCGACTTCAATGACACAAACAGCTCCCTCATGTTGTTGGTGACACAAACTTTTCATTTCTTGTTGGTAACACTCTTATCATCACAAGCAATCTCTTTCTTTGAACCCTTTTTGTGTAGCTTCTTCAATACCCCCATCCACCACTACACCATTCAAATTGATATCTCTCCTTCCTTAGCTTCCCATATATCTCACCAAGAATCTATCCCAAACGTGTTCTCTTCAAAAACTCCCATCCCATCCTTCCACTCACCTTTCCAACTCAATATCTAACATCATATATATCATTCACCTAAAAGTAGTCTACAACTATAAATATATAAAAAGACAAACGTGAGTCATGCATGAATGTATTATAAACCCCAATAATGCTTTAAAGACATCATTGAAATACTGCATGCTACCTAGTTGCTGGTCGACTTTGAATTGTTTGCCTTAGCTTGCTTCTATGTATGCATGAAGAATTTTTTTCATTGTTTAGTTACTATTATATTTCTCAATCAATTATTTTCCGAAAGCATTGATCGATATTATATTCAAACTTGGCATTAAACTTGTTAGGGTAGGTGTTTGCATTGGCAATGGTATGTAATTGTACGTACTGTTGTGATATATACCTGATTATATTAATTGTTTTGATCAACTGATACCCTATTAACGATTTATAAGAGATGAGAGTGCTCGGTAAATAAGATGTACACTATTTCTCAATCAGTTGTTTTTTTGAAAGTACTGATATTCATATCATCGATCAGCTTCAAACAAATAACTTTATATGATAAAAATGAGCGTGACTCGAAAATGAATCACCATCTTTATTAACAAGTTCTTATATGCTAAACTAAAACAATTTGCTTGTTATCAACGCATGCATGCATGGCCGCATGACCTAACAATGCATGATATAAAAATAAAGGGAGTTGAAACAGACAATGGAATAAAAACATAAGTTTATTGGAGTTAGACTGTGTTGGGAAAAATGCAAAAAAAATAAGTTTGGATGAGTTGGGAAAATTGCTTACGTTAGAAGATTAGAATGTTGGCTGGTACGTTCCATCCAAATGGAGGAGGACCAGCCCATCTTGATCGAGTTGGAAGCCGGTCACAAAGACACAAAAACACTACATTATATGCGGGGTATCAATCCCTATGCCTCTCGCATGCTAAGCTAGCACTCTACCATTTGAGTTACATCCCCACACTTCATAGATTTTGTGTAATATTTTTACAGTATTGCGAAAATGTTAATATATTTAACAAAGTGGCATGCATGTCATATGTAAATAGTAAATGCATATTATTATAAATGCTAATGCATATCAATTTAAAAATCTATCTAGTAAGAGCAACCACAATAGTGATTTTCGCTCAGTTTTTTAGGAAGAAATAACTAGGAATTAGTTTTTATCTAATGGGAAATGTGGAGGGTTTGGCTAGATGTTTCTCCTGTAAATATGATTTTTGAGTGAAATTCACTTTTGGGGGAAATGGAAAAATTTGCGCAAATTGTTGCGCGTGTGCAACAATCTATGCATCCAGAAAGCAAGAAACTCATAAAAATCTATAACTATTGAGGTTGTTCAAAATGTGTAGTAACATGGTAGCTAGCTACGGCTTGCACCTTGAATAGTAAAGCTCAAGCTTCGAATTTTGGAGGGCTTGAGATCATAATATATACCACTCAGTTAGTTATCTTTATATACATGGTTGAGTATTTGCAAACCAAATATTATTTAAAGAATCTAAAACTAACAAATGATGGGGCATTATAGATTCTCATCTCTCCAAATTCTTCCTCTTTCATTGGGATATCATCTCTCTTATCTCTTATAATATGGGGAAAAAAAGAAATCTTGAATGGCCTTTAAGGAACTTGACCACTTATACAAACCTGCCCACCAACAAATATAATAAAAATTCATTTGACTCGACATAACCAAAAAGCCTCCTTTTTTCTTTTATCTTTTTTTTTTTTCAAATTTTCACATAAAGAAGAAAATCCTTTTTTGAAGCATATAAATTGCCTAAACAAATTGGTGCTATGCATTTAACCATTGTACCCGCCCTATGCATCTTTAGTCGGACTAGATACATGGGAGCTCTCCCAACTTATGCTACTCAATTCATAACGTTCAAATAAAAAAAAAATACAGTTCTCTATCTAAATTAATATTTATCCGATTACATATATTTTGTCATATAAATTAATTAATCTCATTATGAATTATCATAATTCATCCTATCATCGACAATGTGACATTTTATGATTTCTATAAATTAATTGAAACGGTTTCTATATATGATCTTTTATTTTAAAAATATTTTCGTATATAATAATATAATACTATACAAAAATAAAAGAATAAAAAAACTTTTTACACTATAATTTATTTTTATTTTTTTCATTTTGGCATGAACAAGAGATAAGTAAGACAACTCATGAGTCATCGATTGAACGAGAAACAAAGTTGAAAAAAAAAATTAAATTTTGAAAAAAAAAAAAAAAAAAAAGGGAAAAAGAGACGAAGAAACCAAAAAGCAAATAACGATTGTTATGTCCTTCCAGCTTTCATCCCATGTAAAAAACTGGCATGCTTGGCGGTCACCATCCCACGCCACCCTATTCCCTGAATATTCAAAGTTTGTGCATTTGGAGCTTCTTTTGCTCGATCCCAGAATGCGCAAAAACCTTCAAGATTAGGGATTTGGAGAAAAGGAAAAATCTTTGTGGGTTCGTGGGTTGGCTGTTTCCTGAGGATCCAATTTCTAGGAACTATTCCCATTCTGATGCTACGAGCTTGGTATTGCATTTCTTGATTTTAATCCCAAATTTTGGCTTTTCTGGGGGGAGAAGGCAAAAAAAAGAAAACAATTGTGGAGGAGGGTGGCCCCTAAAATTGATTTTTGGATGAATTTTAGATGTGGGTCACTAGAATTCTTGGCAGAAATTCTATGAATGTGACACTTGAAGTGCTGTGCATTGGGGAATGTCTGGCATTGATGATTGTTGCTTCAAAGACTTCAGCTTTGGGCTATTTTGAGCAAGGGGGACGGTTTTTAGGTTCTAGTAATGATATGAAAAGTGTTGAATGGGTTTTGGGTGCTGATTTAAGAACAAATGTATGTCAAGGGAGTGCTTGTGTATATTGTGTATGTGTTTATGATTGTCACTTTAGGATCAGCAAGCCAGGAGAAGGAGAACATGTCAGAAGAGGCCAAACAGGATTTACTTGCCAGTCTAATAAACTCTGGGGAGATTAATCAAGATAAGGTACTAGGCTGCTATAGCCTGTTCATTTTCCAGCTTTGTGTGTTTCTGTATGCCAAACTTGCAGTCTTTTTACTGGTTGTTTGATTTAGCTTTGGGTTCATATGGTTTGTAAATGCTGGAGTTTAGGGCCATAGATGCTGCCACAGTGACGCTGTGACATTTTCATTGCATATGTTTGGCCTGATTACTGACCAAAATTTATTTTTCGTGTACCTTGGTTCCTTTACCATATGGCGATGTAGAAAGATGACCATGAATGGTTTCTTTAGTAGCTATCATTTGCTAATATGTCAGGATCAAGTATGTGTTTTGATTTTCTGTTTGATGTGACCTCTGTGATATGTTATAGTATGAGGTAGACTTCATTTATTAGGTATTTTAAGCTAGCCTTGAGATTTCTATTTCTTTGATTCTTTTCCAGTTATTTCTCGTTAATATCGTTGGCTGATATACTTTTCCTTTTCTTATCATATAATTGCATACACCCTTTAAGATGATAGTTCTCTTTGACACTTGAACTTGCGTAATATTTTTCTTTTCTTATTGTATAATTGCATATACCCTTAAGATGATACGGAGTAATTCTCTTTGCCTCTTGAACTTGCCTAAAAATGTCAGCATCACGCCTTTCCTTCTCCTGTCACGGGAAATGGAGGAGAGGGCAAAAGCGGGTTGCTGAAAGCCTGAAAGGGCAAGATGGCTAACGATGCAGTTCAGGAAGCCAAGTCTGGTCTAGCATGTTTCAAACTGACACAAAACGAACTGATTTTTCTAGCGAGATTATGTTGGTTGGTAATATGGGGTTCGAGTAGGGTGGTGTTCAACATGCCCAAACAGCCAAACCAGTTTGTTGCCAAGATGGTGATTCGTCACCTAAAGAATGTGACAGCATTGTGTTTTGAACCTACTCATGTTTAATCAATGTGGTGAAATATCTGAGAGAATATGAAATTTATTTTTTTGAATGCTACTGACTCTATAAGCAAAAAGAGTCAACAACGCCTTCACTGAGGTTCGATCTCATGACCCCCCATATGGGAGAGTCACTACCTGCCATCTGAGCACAAAATGCTTGGCAGAATATGAAATTTATAGTTGTAGTGTTTCTTGTTTTGTAATGCTTATGTATAAGATTGTGTGATTACATGTATACATGTAATGTATGTATAAGATAATTTGAATGCAAGTGTGTTGCTGCTGCAGGCTGAGCTAGTATGGCTAAACTGTAGGATAGAGTTGATAGATGCCATGGCAACAGTTCAAGATCTCGAGTTTTACATCCAAGAGAACAAAGGGAACAATGGAATCGTTTCCAAAGGTAGGTCAAGAACCAAAGACGATAAGCAGAAATTTATAGATTTCTTGCACCCGCTGGTTAAACAAACCCTTGAGGATTGTTTATCGAAGAAAAATCTGATGTTTCTTGTGTCTGGAAAGGGAAAGGGTTCAAAAGCTTGGTATACCAGGTTTATGGACAGTTTGTTTGCTAGGCACAGCGTGGCTAAACAGTCTGAATTGATTCAGCGGTTTGTAGAGTCCCCTTTTCCATACCACAAAGTGGCATCACGCAGTCCAGGACATCCAAGGCCTAAAGCGTTTAAATCTGAACTGCATGATGATCCTGATCAGTCAAGCTTAAAGCCTGGGGCTCGTGTGCTTTCTCAAGCGTCGGATGCAGCATCAATCGAAGCTAAACACACGCAGACACTGATTATCGCTGTTACTGTGACTGCTGCAGTCACGAGTATTGTAGTTTCCCTGTTTTTTATATGTTATTTGAAGGTTTTCTCCAATGGACCGGGGCTGGGACCAAACGATGAGAAGCCTCTTTTGAGCCTAAGCAGAAATGACTTCCCTGGTAAAAATCAATGTTTCGTTTTGCTATCGTGGTTTGTTAGTACAGGCTTGTCTTCTGCTTCACTGAATATTTATTTCCAACTTCGAAATTTCAGCTTCAGCTTCACAGAAGGTGCCGCCTTATGGGAATTCATTAAGCAACAGAAATCATTCTGTTTCTAAGAACTCGGGTGAAAACATGGGCGAAAATTTGTCCATGGACCCACAGGCTGATGAAAGTAACTCCAAATTAGAAGGTCCTGTAGGAAGTATTTCTAGTGTTTGTGCCAACTCTGTAGAGGACTCTGCACAAGTGGCGCCTGGTTTAGGCACAGTTGGATTGCCCTCGCTAAAGCCTGGTTTAGGCAAAGCTGGATTGCCCTCGCTAAAGCATGGTTTAAGCAAAGTTGGATTGCCCTCGCTAAAGCCTCGTTTAAGCACAGTTGGATTGGGCTCGCTAAAGCCTCCCCCAGGTAGGGTAGTTCCTGAAGAACCTCCTCCGGGAGTCCCTCCTCCTGATGAAGCTGCTGCTCCTTCACCGCCATCACCTCCTCCCGAGGAAGCAGCTGCTGCACTGCCACCTCTGGAAGAGGAAGCAGCAGCTCCTTCACCGCCACCTCTGGAAGAGGAAGCTAAACCTTTACCGCCACCTCCTCCAGACGAAGCTGTACCGCTTCCACTAAAGCCTCCACCTGGTAGGGTAGCTCCTGCAGTACCCCCTCCACTAGTCCTTCCACTAAAGCCGCCCCCTGGTAGGGTAATTCCTGCAGTACCACCCCCTTCAGCACTCGCTCCTGATGGAATTCGTCCACCATCTCTGCCTCCTCTACAAATTGGTGGTCCTCCCCCACCATCACCCCCAGCCCGAGGTAATGGCCCTCCTCTCCCACCACCTCCAGGGTGTGGCTTTGGCCCTCCACCGTCTCCAGGCAGTGGCTCATATCCACTGCCATCTCCAGGCAGTGCCCCACATCCACCGCCATCTCCAGGCAGTGGCTCATTCCCACCATCTGGTGCTGGCCCATCACTGTTGCGAGCCCCCAGTGCTGGCCCACCACCACCGCCACCTCCCGGCGGCGGTGCTGACCCATCACTGATGCGAGCCCCTAGTGGTGGCCCACCACCACCGCTACCTCCCGGACTGATGCGAGTCCCAAGCGCTGGCGGACCACCACCTCCACCAGGCGGTCTTGCTTCACCACGTCCACCTCCACCGGGTATGAAGCTGCCTCGGCCTCCATCTGTTGGAGCGTCTCGTCCAGCGGGCCCAACGGGTCCACCTAAAACTAAACTAAAGCCATTCTTCTGGGATAAGGTTCTAGCCAACCCTGATCATGCAATGGTTTGGCATCAGATAAAAGCAGGATCTTTCCAGTAAGTTTTTCTTCTCTCTTTTTTCTTTTTAACTAATGAATCAGTGTTTGTATACTAATGCACTTGCTGCACAATGTGTTTGATTGAAACAGGTTTAATGAAGAGATGATAGAGACTCTATTTGGTGCTCAAGAAAAAAAAGACAAAGATACCAAGAAAGACACTTCAGCCAAAAAACCTGCAAGCCTGTTTATTCAAATTATTGATCCAAAGAAAGCACAAAATATATCAATTCTCCTAAAAGCTTTAAATGTTACAACAGAAGAAGTTTGTGATGCTATTAAAGAAGGTGAGGGCCATTCTTTAGGGACCATTTGGTAATGATTTTCTTTTGTTTATGGTTTTGGTTTGAGAAAAAAAATGTTTCTATTTTGTTCCAAGCAAAAACTAAAAATATAAGCATGTTTGCTTCCATATTTTGTCTATAATGTAATGTGTGAATTAATGAAGTACTTCATCTATTTACTTTCTTCTTTTAAAAAAAAAAAAACTCATATCTTTATTTGCTAGAATGGAATCATAATATGCTTTCATTATGCTTCCTTAGACATCATTTGCCATCATGGAGATGAGAGAGGAAATTTACTTTTAAGATTAGTATTAGATTTTTCTACAATGCCAATACTATTGTGTACAACCATGCATGCTATATGTCTACCTCGTTGTATTGGATAATATTAATACCAGTTAGAGGGATCATACATGATTGTACTTGATACTCTAAAAAATCCCTGTTAGAGAAATAGGGTGTTAGTTGAGAAAATTACTCTTAGCCCTAGGTTTTGGTGTTAGGAATCTGTGGCTATTAGTTCCTCTCTTGTATAAGTAGCTCTACACTTTGTACATATGATTAGAATATAAGAATATCACAGAGAATATATACAAAATACTAGTTGAGTTTTCTAGTTAGTTTATTGTTTAACAATCCCCTCCGATTTTCTTGGTAGTTAAAATATATTAGTGGACTGTGATATTGACCATTATATTATGACATCAAGAATGATATTTTCCCTGATTTGTCAAGGAGTAGTTTTTTAATGCGTTGTTGATAGTGGAGATTTCAGTATTTTGTTGTTGCATATTTCCAGTGTGAAATCAGTGGCTAACGTTTTATAGTGAACCAGGAAACGAACTTCCACCTGAGCTAATTCAAACTCTGCTGAGGATGGCCCCGACGTCTGATGAAGAGCTGAAGCTGAGGCTCTATACTGGCGAGCTTACTAAACTAGGGCATGCAGACAAGTTCATGAAAATCATAGTTGAAATTCCATTTGCCTTTAAGAGGCTAGAAACACTGCTGTTCATGTGCACACTTCCGGAGGAGGCATCAGCGGTTAAAGAGTCGTTTAAAACCCTAGAGGTAGATCTCGATTTTCATGAACTGTTAGCTTGCAAATGTCCATGCTCGTCTTTCTGTTGTGGCTTCATTGCTATTCAGATTCTTGAAGTTTTAATTTCTCGTCCATCCTTTGTATCCAGGATGCTTGCACGGAACTGCAGAATAGCAGGCTGTTTATGAAACTCCTCGAGGCTGTTCTGAAAACTGGCAATCGGATGAACGATGGGACATACCGAGGTGGAGCACAAGCATTCAAACTTGACACGCTACTAAAATTAGTAGACGTGAAAGGGGTAGATGGCAAGATCACGCTCCTGCACTTTGTCGTTCAGGAGATTATCCGCACAGAAGGCATGAGAGCTGTGCGGGCAGCCAAGGAGCTAAGGAGCATGTCGAGCATCAAGTCTGAAGATCTAGTCCATGATGTCCCCAACGATTCCGAGGAGCATTTAAGAAACATCGGTCTCCAGGTTGTGTCGGGCCTGGCAACCGAGCTCGAGAATGTGAGGAGAGCTGCAATTATTGATGCAGATAACTTGCAATCAACAGTTGGAAGGCTAGGCCAAGGGCTATTACAAGCCAAGTCAGTCCTAAACTCATTAATCGATAATGTACCCCCAGACGACCCGTTCTACCAGACACTGCAGGCTTTCGTGCAGGATGCCGGGGTTGAAGTCGCATTTCTGCTCGGGGAGGAGAAGCGCATATTTGCCCTCGTTAAGAGCACATTCGATTACTTCCATGGGAATAACGCCAAGGATGAAGGTTTAAAGATTTTCATTATAGTTCGCGATTTCCTAATTATACTAGAGAAGGTATGCAAAGAGATCAAAGCTGCACAACTGGCAAAGCCAAAGACATAATCTCAATCATCATCACCATCATCTTTCTGCAACTATGAGTTATGGTTCTAGTTCAGACCTCTTTGGTTATGAAGACTTCTTACTTCTTAGTTGTGTATATAGGTATGCAAATGAGCATATCCTTTGTTTAACAATCTTTCAATTTATTATGAAAAAAAAAAATCAATCTTTGATTTAATTTAAAGCTGAGAGCTTTGGAAACATGGAAGAATGTAGTTTTCATTTCCTTCCTCAAATGTATATTCACACAGGATGAGAACAGGGTACTAATAACAACAAGAAACAGTAGAACTTAGTTAAAACTGACCTAAATTCTATCTACGCAAGGGAGGAAAGTGCTATTCTGGAACCAAATCAAAACCACATATCAATCAATGCCTGATTGCCACAGGAAGTTTCTTCTCTGCATCTAATCTTCATCGGCGGAGGGCTTGGACGAGCCACCGGTCTTCTTGGGGAGCAGAAGGTTGTGAATGTTGGGCATAACACCGCCGTTAGCAATCGTCACATCTCCGAGCAGCTTGCTCAGCTCCTCGTCGTTCCTCACGGCCAATTGGATGTGCCTTGGCACAATCCTCGTCTTCTTGTTGTCCCTTGCTGCATTTCCAGCCAATTCGAGGACCTAATAACAAAAATTAAGCATTATTAACTCATAAATTGGAAAATTGGGGAAAATTGAGGAACCCTAGAAACTGAAAATTGGGGAAATTGAAGGAAATTCGACAAGGAGAGTTGAATAGACATCGAAATACCTCAGCAGCAAGGTATTCAAGCACAGCGGCGAGATACACCGGAGCTCCGGCACCAACACGCTCGGCGTATTTTCCGGCCTTGAGGAACCGAGCGATACGACCGACGGGGAACTGGAGCCCGGCCTTGCTGCTCCGGGACTGAGCCTTCTTTGCGGCACCGGAACCGAGAGTCTTTCCACGTCCGGCCATCGCTGCTATCACCGCCGACGAACTGAAACAGAAGCAGAAAGCAGGAAGAAGATTTCACAAGTTCGTAGAGAGAACAAATGCGGGCGGGTGGTAAGATCAGAGAAGAGGGTAGTTGTTTATATAGGGTTTTGGATTTCAAATTTTGACAAATAGGAGGAGACTACGCGGATCGACGTTCCTGGCCGTTGATAACGAAAGCATCAACGGTGATGATGAGGATCGACACCCTCAAGTTCTATCATGTGTGCTTTCGAATGATTCAAAATCGTTTTGGGATGACGTAATTGTCACATTCCAATTATTTTATTGTCATCACATGGAATCTTTTTATTTTGCTCTATATCGAGGGAATGAAACATAATTCTTGTATTCTTTTTGTATAGTCTTTTTTAATATGATTATCTCCTTTATTTAATTTGTATCCTATTATACAGGAGTGGAGTATACTCAATGTATACCATTAGATAGTGAACAGCAAACTTTTCGTGTTACCAGAGAAAAAAAAATCTTTTGATGCTAGAGAATGTGAAGTAAATAATGTTTGTAATCAACTTTCATTATTTAAAAAATGATATAAGAATACTATTTTCAAATATTTTAAATTCGGCTATAAAGTATCGGGTTTTTTGTGTTTGGCTACGCTTAAAAAATCTAGTTAACAGAAAATGTATTTTTCGTTGACGGGGAAAAATCACCCCATTTTTGGAAGAAAATGACTTCCCCTAAAAATTATTTTCGAAAGTCATTTTCCACCACAAGAGTGTGCAAGACGGAAGCACTGACTACACCCATCAGGTCATCACCCACAACCCAAGGTTTCTAGCAGAAACCATATCTATGTTTTTTTTTTTTTTTTTGAAGACCAAAAACGTATCATTTCATTACGCAATAGAGAACTCGAAGGTACAAACGGGAGGTTCAAAGAACCAAAACCTAGAGTTCCCATACAAATAGGTGGACTTGGCCAAATCATGGGCCCGAACATTTTCACCTCTTGCCACATATTTAACAGAAATCCGGTCAAGACCTGTTAACATCTCCTGGCATTGTCTAATGATTAAACCGGCATATGAGCGATCTTTGGTGAGGTTATTAATAGCATTACAAGCGTTCATGCAAACATATGTTTCTTCTATTACCATTCTTTATACTATTACTTTGCAATCCTTGTACTTGAAACTGATTTTGGGTTCAATCTCTAAGTCGAAAAACCTATTTCCATCATCATTCAGTGCAGCAAATTGCCCAAATGGCAAAATTCTTAAAATTTACACATCAATTAACATTACATCCAAGTTATTCTAAGCATTACATTCGCTTCAAAATGTGAATTGGCAGATCAGATAGCCGAGGTAAAGAATATAAAGAAGAGAAAATCAAGGCAGCCTGCTAAGAAGCAGCAGCAGCAGCAGCTTCAACTTCTTTTGGTTTCTCCTTTTCTTTCACCACTCTTTTCCAGTTCTCTGCACTGTCAATAATTTCACCGGTTTTCGTAAGGTAGCGAACTCGTTTTCCATTGTCTAGCGTTTTATGACCGACCCTGCTCGTTACTTGCTTCTCCTTGGAGTACAGCATCACGTTCGAGCTGTGAATGGGCGCTTCAACCTTAAAAATTAAAGCTTTAAACGTCAAAGCTTGTAGGAAAGACGATAATTGCATAGTTGCATAGCTATACCATAGAATTCATTTCCAAGAAAGAATAGAGAAAATCCCGAGAAGCAAAGATCTAATTAACAACCTTGATTATCTGACCGGATTCGCCCTCTGTCCTGCTCTTCACGTGCTTAGTCTTCAAGTTAATGTCTTTCACTACGATCTTGCTGTTATGCTTGAAAATCTCGGAAACCTCTCCAATCTTACCTTTGTCATGCCCTGCTATAACTTTCACCGTGTCTCCGACTTTAACGTGCATCTTGTGTAGCACAGGAAGGCTGTTTGGTTTGCAATCTTTGCGCTCCCATCGCTTAAGCTGCTCAAGTAACAATAGGAGCAACGTTCAATTCACCAGATATTTTCGTCGCCTCAAAAGCATATTATTTCAAGTTTTCAACCTCTACGCATTCCACAACTCACATTGGCTCAAGAGCCTCAAAGAGGAAAAGCATGACGAATATATAATCTTTGAAGGGCAATCCAAATATCGGAAAATAAGATATAGAATACAAATACATACCCTTGCAGCAACGGAGAAAGGCTTCTCGGTCGATTTAACCTGCATAGCATCTCCAAAAAGCTGTTATTACACACACTGTAACAAACAACGTTGGATATACAACAGAAGTTTCAGCACATATGGCTATAACTATAGAAAGCATTCAAACACTATTCGTTTTCGTTATTGCAAACTACTGATAGGAGAGAAATGACAACTTTTGGGTAATTGTCCACTCTAACAGTCTAACAACTATGGAAAGCCACTGGTGGAGAAGGCAAGAGCAGCAAATTTAGTTTTTGACGAGAGATGGAGGCTGGAGTCAAGAACAAGCATTTATAAATCTAACATACAGTATTTCAACAGCATATCCTATATCTCAAACTAAACTGATCTTAACATCCACAATTGAGCCTTATCTGATTAAGTGCTTCTAATATTCTCTCTTAAAGCATTCCACAATCTGAGTCTTGTCTGATAAGTGCTTCTAAGATTCCCTTAATAGGCCAAACAATTAGAATTTCTCTATGGGCAACCTAGCCAAGTTGGTTGGACTAATGGCTTGGTAAACTGGAATTCTTGGTTTAAGTCGGTGGCAACCTAGGCTAATTTAGCTCGTTATGGTCCTTTGCGGGGTTTAACGTGCACAACCTGGGCAAATTATAAACCAAGGTCTAATAAGATAACCTTCAGATTCTGTATATATAGTTAACACTTAACACATTCTATAAATGCAGTTGACCTATTTATATGTAACAATTATCAAGTTATTTGTTTACATATACAGAGACCATTAACTACAGAATTTTTGTATCAGGTTCAATGGTATAACAATTGGCACAACCTGGGTAGTGGTTGCTGTTTCATAGGAACCCAAAATTATAAATTTCTATATAATCGGTTGCAACTGAGGCAAATGGAGAGTTTTGAACAAAAGAATGCGACTTTATAGGATAACTCATTGAGCCATGAGCAATCTGTAAGTGAGGAACCCCAATTTGCAGAAAAACTTTTGGGAACGATTCAGCTATACCCTTAGCTTCGAAACTCAAGAATTGAAAGAAAATGTCACTGGAAATCTTGAATGAAGCAGAAATCAGAAACGTCAAGAACTTTAAAAGCTGAAAGAACAGCGAAAGAAGAAGAGAGCACTTACCAGGGGCGAGCATAGAGGGGGAGAGAAGCGTTGGCCCATGAAGGAGGTGGAGGAGAGAGAAAGAGACGTGAACGAGCTCTGCAGAGCTGCCATTGCCGCCATTTTTAGGTCCTCAATCCAAAAAAATGGAGTCTTGCGTTTAGCAGTTGAAGATAGATGAGAGCGCAGAAGAGTGCGAGACGAGAAGACGAGGAATGAGATAAAGTTCACTTGGGCACCTCATTTTTGTATATGGGTCGGGTTGTTCCGGCCCACCATAATTCAGGATGTAGTGAAGTACTATCTATTATATATATATATATATATATATATATATGATAACAAACAAAATTGTTGTTACTATTTAAAAGTGTGTATTGAAAAAATTCGGTAATGTGTAATTGATGTGATAAATACATCAGGATATATGGATAAGTATATGCAGTCGGTTTTGGACCATACGATTGTACATGTTTGCTCGTCGATGAGCTCGAGCATAAGAGACAATAGGTCGGAGGTTCTCCACGCCTCCCTCTTTATGGCATTTAAGACGCTATTTATAGAGACTATAATGGCATGTTTGGTTCACGGAATAGGTAGGGAATGGCATAGCATTCCTAGTAATAACCTATTCCGTCGTTTGGTTCGCATTTGTATTCCCAGGAACATTGTTCCTGGGAATGAGCTATTACCCTTGCAAGGGTAATAGCTATTACCAGGGCCCCCACTGGTATTAACCTATTCCTGAGAGCTCAGGAATAGATATTTTATTATTATTTCTTTTTTACCCTTATTTAAACTTAAAATTTTTTACGCGTCATTTTTTTACAGATTGAATTCATCGCATCACCTCTCTGGCTCTCCCGTATCACCTAAACCTAAAACTCATCGCATCACCCCTCTCATCGCACAGATCTCCTACCGCCATTGCAAATTGAGAATCTTCTTCAAGGTATTCTTCTCACCTTTTATTTGTTTTATAAATTATTTTATATATGCATATATATTTAATATATATATATAATAATATATATATATAATCACTGTTGCGGCTGCGGCGCGGTGCCGCAGCCGCAGCAGTATATTATATATAAATTGATTATATATATTTCAATATTAGGGTTTGTGATTTATATATGCGTTGTTTTGATTTTTTTATTGTAATTTGTATGTGTTTTTGATATATTATTTGTGATAATAATAATAATAATAATAATAATAAGAATTATTTTGTACAAGGGCATTTATGTCTTTTAAATATATATTCCATTTCTATTCCTTCCGCGAACCAAACGCTGGAATACAATTCATATTCTATTCCTTACCTATTCTATTCCTTATGAAATAGTATTCCTATTCCCTTAAAATTCATTCCGTGAACCAAACATGCTGTAAGGGAATACATGTCTGCCACGCACCCAACATGCACTGACTCGATTGACATCCCTTATAATAAGTACACATGTCAAGTATGCCGAACGTCCGACATGTGTTCCATTCTAATCCCTATAAATAGTGCCTTAAATGCCACAAAGAGGGTCTCTGGGACATTTTGGCATCCTCACCTAGCCTTATATAACATACTGCATACCTAATTTCTCAAAAATGACTAACATAATCCACGAGTACCAAAATTTTGAACTACGATCCTATGATACATTCCATGAAAATTAGGAAAAAAAAGAGGAAAACATGAACAAAAATGCTATCAAACTTCACATGATTCAGCTGTGATATCCATGGATTCCACCTGTTGCAGTCCAAACGTTGGACTCTTATGATCTACATCCTCCATACTGATGCAAACCTCTTCTGGTGTAGCAGGCAAATGCTTAGGATGTTTTCTGCTGTGTCTAGATTTGAGCATCCTAGATAGAACCTGCACAATGTCCCTCATGGCGGGCCGTTGCTTGGGAGCGCGGTTCACACATCTGTATGCAAGAGCCGACACGCCATTCAGTTCCTGCACATCGTACTTCCCATTGAAGCGTGGATCCACAATCTCCTCCCACCCGCCTTTCACATCCGCTGTCATGGCAGCCTGCCGCGGTTTTCAACATGTAAAGTAGAAGAATGTGAATATACGGGCTCCGTTTGGTATATCTAGCTTAAAAACTAGTTTAAAGCTGAAAGCTTAAAAGCTAGTAGCTTATTAAATAAGCTATTATTTTAAACCTTCTCAGTTCTAAGTAATAGGTTAATACCAGGGGACTAGTAATAGCTATTCGCTATTCCCCCTCTAGAGGGAATGGGCTATTCCCAGGAACATTGTTACTCGGAATAGAAACTTTTACCAAATAAAGGAATAGGTACTGGGAATGCTATGTCATTTCAGGCCTATTCCGCGAACCAAATGTGCCGTCTATGTTTAACCAAATAGAGTTTATAGCTTATTTGTAGTTTAAAATAAACTATAAGCTCTATCAAACAGAGTTATAATCAATACATTGAGGTCATGAGATGATTTTACACACTATGGTATGCCTAAATCAGCCATGGTAAGTTCTGCTTACCAGTTCAACATACTCCATAAGACCCTGAAGTGGATGTCTACCAGCCACAAGCTCAAAGAGCAATACCCCAAAACTGTAAACGTCGCTCTTCTTGGTGAAGGTCCTACTTGATATGTACTCGGGATCAAGATAGCCAAACGTTCCCCGGATGTTGGAAGCGTGTTTAGTAACCATCTCCTCTCTTGAAAGGCCGAAATCAGCAACCTGCTCATAGAAGCGTACTATCTGAGTTTAAATGTAATTCACAGAAAATTTTCCAGTCCTTACAGTTCTTTTCAAGAGGCAAAATAAGCGCATCTAAACAAAATAAACAATTGCGTACCCTGGCCCTCATCGACTGGTCTAACAAAATGTTGGATGACTTAATATCCCGGTGTATCACAGGAGGGACTGCCTAAAGAATGAAAACAAGAAGCAAAAGAAATCGCAAAGGCGATGAGGAAATATAGTCAAGGTTGTAGATGCAATACTCGTGACTAGGTAGGCCAACGAATTAGATACTCGTAATTGATCATAGAAAAAAGAAGTGAAGCTTACCCCATCGTGGAGATATTCCAATCCCCGGGCTACATCAAGAGCAATTTGAGCCCTCAAATCCCAGCTCAATGGCTCAAGCTTATCATCTTATCTCACAAAAAAAGGGGGAAATGTTTTTAAGTAAAAATCAAGCATATGAAAAGGAAAAGATATTCAGATTAGAGATAGCGTCTATATTACAGCAAATTAAACCTGGTCGTATGTATGATTAAGAAGGATAAAAAGGTTAAGTACGACAGATATATAATTGTCACACAGCCAATGAATTAGGAATAACGTTATTCCCAACTTACCGTATAGATGAGAAGCCAAACTGCCCTTACTCATGTAGACATAGATAAGCATATTTTGACCCTTCTCTGCACAGTATCCTAACAAGTTCACTAGGTTCCTGTGATGTAACCTCCCAAGTAACACAACCTAAGATAAAGATACAATGTTGTTATAACGCCAAACTGTTGAGGCAACAATTGTTGGAGATGGGAAATGTTAGACTACCCTAAG
This sequence comes from Ipomoea triloba, assembly GCF_003576645.1. Classification (NCBI taxonomy): domain Eukaryota; kingdom Viridiplantae; phylum Streptophyta; class Magnoliopsida; order Solanales; family Convolvulaceae; genus Ipomoea; species Ipomoea triloba. The sequence continues at coordinate 30,275,479 of NC_044920.1, read as the reverse complement.
AGGGAAAATCAACACTAGTTTGCATCTCAACGAAATCACTCAAATCAGTGTAAAACACAGCGAATTTGCTCAACCATTAATGTGATCGGCAGTCAAATTTGTTCTCATTGAAGGGGGGAAAGTACCTCGGTTTGGAACTCTTTTTCCCCTTGTTTAGAATCCATGGCAAGAACTTTGACAGCAACAGACTCACCAGTTGACAGCTGAGCTTTATACACAGGCCCATACGCCCCTTGGCCAATCAATGTCGAAAAATTATAAGTTGCTCTCTGCAGATCCCTGCCCATGTATAGTATCAGGAAACATAGATTGTGAAACTTAGTTAATGCAATACAATAAAACAGCAGAACACATGGACAAATAACAATGATCTTTATACATCAATACTTTTTTTGAATGACAAGGAAAACCCCCGCCACTCACTATCCGAGAGTGTGCACTGTGCATTGGTTAATCTTGCGACCCTAAAGACCACAAGAAGATAAACCAGCCTAAGTTGACATAGTTGACCAGATCAAACCAAGAAAGCCTAAGATATTTATACATCAATACTTTTGAGCAGTAAACAAAACATTTGCATAACTCAGTTGGTTCCTGGGTGCCAAATTATGGGCAATAACAAAGGATCGAGCCCTGTCAGTAGCAGTGTAAGAGTTTCATCATCTTGTGAGAGAGTGCTCACAAGATAAACCAGTTTAAGTTGCTAACTGCCCAACTCAAACCAAGAAAGCCTATAATATTTATACATCAATACTTTTGAGCAATAAACAAAACATTTGCCTAACTCAGTTAGTTCCTAGGTGTCAAATTATGGGCAATGACTAAGGATGAGCCCTGTCAGCCGCAAAATAAGAGTTTCATCACTTGTGAGCACATACACAAGTTCTCCAACTTTATAGGTCACTGAGTCACCATTTATCCTCGGGATTTCGCCTTGGCGGGCAAGCAAGTAAAGGAAACATTTCACAGGTGGAATGAACAATTGATTGCATTCAATGGGGATTAGTGATAACATACTTGTAAGAATACTCGAGAATCCCAGATGCAGAAAGCACACTTGGCCTCCTAACCCATAGAGAAATCCCAGAATCCACAGTTGTCCTCGGAGACTCGGTGGCGACGGAGGAATCCGACAACACCGTGGAAGCGTCGGCGCCGTTTGCTCGAATTGGGATCGCCGCCGCCCTCCTAGAACTGCTATTCCCTATCTGAGACCGCTTCTTATGTACCCTAAAGCAGAAAACTCCAAGCACAGCCAAAAATGCTCCGATCACTAGCCCTATAGAAGTCCCGATTATCAGCCCGGATGACAGCTCCTTCATCCCGGCGGCCGGCGGCCGGGAAAAGCTGCAAAACGCCGCAGCTAATCAACCGCGAGCGAGCTAAACAGTCTAGAAAAACGTGGCTTTTGCACTCACGAGAGTAAAATGGCGTTCAATTCGAACCAAGAAAAGAATAGCTTTTGGACTTTGGAGGGAAAGCAATATTCTGTGCTGTACAACGTTAAAAATTGGAACAAATGTAAAAACATGCGATTTGGCTTTTCGGCGTTGGCGTGAGGATCAAACGCGCGTGATGGATGAGATTTTAACTCGAATCACCGTTTTTTTTATGATTAAGGTGACTGTGAAACAACTTATCTAAAGATTTAAGGCTGTTTTATATTTAATGTTAAAATTAATGAATCTCTTACCACTCAACTGCACCTCATATTTAATTCGAATTATTGTAATTTACCACTCAAGTGCACCTCATATTTAATAATAATTGTAAATTTTTTCCATAAATACACTACACAATTTTCCATAACATGATAGTGGTCAAAGGAAATTTATGGATTTTTCAAAGAAAACGACTACTTTTCACTCATCACTACTTGAGTACTACTTATGATTCAAAAGAAAATTATAGGAAAAAGGATAATTACCAAAATTGAGGAAAGGCAATGAGAGAAAGGGGCCCACCGGTTCAAACGCAACAAAGTTCCATCCGAAAAATGATACATTAACTCTTAAAGAGTAAAATTCTGGTTGCGTATTATAATTTTATTGATAACATAAATACAAATTTAAAAACAAATTGTGACATATACTTTTTTAGATGTATCAAAGTATATTATTGGGAGTAAAAAGTGAGTAGATAACAAGAGTACGGAGAGTATTACTCGCTGCAGTGGAACAAAAGTTTAGGTGTAGCAGTTGAGAATGTAAGATGAATCGAAAGTACTATACTATGGTTGTTGTGACTTGTTGAATCAAAGTTTGGTTGTTTGGCAGTTGAAAATAGTTTGGAAATATGGTAATGGCAGTAATCAACTGTCAACCTAACTCCAACAGGTTTAGTTCACTGATAACTTTGAAGAAATTGCACCAAATAAGCATGCACTCATGTTATGTTTTCTGTAAATATGAACCAACTTAATATCGCATTAACGTCCATCATACTCTTACACATCTCCAACAAGTTACTGAATGTTCGTAATTCAAATTGTAAATATTTAGTGTGTAAATTGAATATTTTGGACACTTATAAGGTAGACTTGGTCCACAAAATAATTTGCCCAAACACAACCATGTAGTCTAGGAAAAGGCCCAATTGACAAAAGCAAATGGCTTCATCTAATGGAATTACCCTCAGTCAGCCCAAATGTGCAGAGGAGCCCAAATGAATACTAAGAACATAGTGCTTGTGCCATGTAGTCATTGTACTATATTTTAAACAAATCAAATAAAACAAACAAATAAAACTCGAACCCTATGAACATTGCAATAGAGTCCGTAGTACTCTGAAAAAGAATAAAACAAAAACATATACTCGAATACTAATAAGTGTCATCAAGGCATTAGTTAAACCTAAGTTATCCGAAAGGGATGACCGAGTGGATGTAACAGAACATGAATGGTTAAGCACGTCGCACATTGTCTTTCTAGTGTGGTTTACAAATGATTATATAAGAACGAGATTTACTTAATACTAGCAATTGAATAGTGATTACAGATTTTTCTCGTAACAAAAATATAATTTGTTCAAAATAAATCGATTACTATAAAAATCAAATGTTAAATCATAATTTAAGATCCATAGATATTAGTTCAACTTACACGATGAAGACATGTTTGACTAGATTGTAATTTAAGCGCGTCATTCAAGTTTTAATTCGGAGGGTGTCAACTGAAATTGAACAGTGCCAACTGTACTTGGCATTTAGTGCATTCCCATTTAGTAGATTTTTCATTTATTGTAAGCCCAAATGTGAAGTGGAAGTGGAGATAGAAGATTTGAGGCGATATATATATATATATATATATATATATATATATATATATATATATATATATATATAATTTCCATAGTTTCAATAAAGAATTAAAAAAAATTTTGTTGATGCACGTGAGGTGCACCAGAAACACCCAATCGGGCACATGTACTCCACTCTCTTATTTGGAGCGTTAACAATAACTTCTTATGACAACTATTTTTCAGTTTTTATTTTCCCTCCGTCCTTCTCTCCTACTTGACTCTTAAAAATTTGTGAAATAACTATATTAATATTGTTGCTCTTTGATTAGTGGGCGCCACCACAATACGTGTATGAAACTTCATGTCCGAAGAATGCGTACCCCTAATTTTATCACTTACAAATCATCACTCCATGATACGGTGAAATCATAGACATTAATAAAATAAAAAAAATTAATGCCTATGATTTTGCCACATAATATAATTGTTGATTTATGAGTGACAGAATTAGAGATTATTAGAGATTAATAGTTGATGTAAAATGTATTAATAGAGTGTCAAATATCCCGTGCAATGCATTAAAGATCGTGATGTTTGTATAAGAAGTGAAGTATACACCTCTTTCAATTTGCTATCAACAACAACATTTAAAATTTGTAACTTGCACTATATACAATACACTATAAAGACTCACCGTCCCTTTCCATTACTATTTCGTTATAAACTTACAATGATTAACTTTAGTGTTTAATTCTAACTTTCCAATACCTTATCGTACATATTTACATATATAACTTCAACACTCAATCCCAAAAGAATGATTGTGTGAATGACATAATTAATTATCGTACTTAAAAGTTACGAGTTTAATTTTTTGAGTTTTTTCCACCTTTTTATCCTATGACTTTAGTGTTTATGTCAATTTAAGTACACGACTTTCATTTTGCCACTTTTAGTCCTTGACTTTAATTTTTTTGCCACTTTTAGTCCTTGACTTTGATTTTTTTTTCACTTTTAGTCCTTTCGGCCATCCGAGCGACAACTTTTAATCGAAATCAACAAATTGTTGTGTCATTAAGGGTAAAAGTGTATTTTGATAAAGTTCTAAATATATTTATAAATAAAATCAGATAAAAATAGGAAAAAGAAACGTTATTTGCTTGTTCTGCTTCGCTTTTTAAGCAACAACTTTTAATCGGAATTAATAAAATATTGTGCCATTAAGTATAAATTGTCTATTAATAAATCTCTAAATACATTAAATGTTATTTACCATTAATTGCACAACAATTTGTTGATTTCAATTAAAAGTTGTCGCTCGGGTGACCGAAATGACTAAAAGTGGAAAAAAAAATCAAAGTCAAGGAATAAAAGTGACAAAAAAATTAAAGTCAAAGACTAAAAGTGGCAAAATGAAAATCGTGTACCTAAATTGACGGAAACACTAAAGTCATAGGACTAAAAGTGAAAAAAACTCTTAATTTTTTTCAATGCTTCACTGATGATGAGTGTAATTATGTTAGTGATGGTGAATTTTTTGGTTAAAAAAAACAAAAAAAACGAACGCTCATTTATTAAAATTTGCCGACATGACATGAAATTAATTATTACATCTAATGATCCATCTGCTCAATTGTTTTGCCCATATTCTTTACTGCTCTACATAGTACACAGTATTGTAACAATGGACAAACGAGGTTACGTGGCACATTATGGAAACATATATAAAATAATTACATAAGTGATGAAAAAAAGCACGTGGATATATAAGATTGGTGCGCCATTAAAATATAGTAGGTAATCAAAGGTTTTTTTTTTTTTTTTTGTATATATACTCGGTATATTATTATATAACAGCTTACAAACTATACATAACTATGTAAATTGTAATAGAAAAATCACGTGTAGCAAAATTGTTCAAGAATGCATTGATAAGGCTAAACTCGTGATTTTCAGTTACCATAGTCATAGATTTGCTTAATAATGTTAAGTTGGTAGGCGCCTTACAATTGAGTTGAATAATTCTAATGAAATTAAATCCATGAAAGAGACCTATCTTGCCTTGTTTCATTGATGGGTACCTTACCTTTTCATTGGATTCATATTATTGTTTTTATTCCCTATAAAATAAAATAAATAAAAACCAATATATTAGTTGAACTAGTCAAAATATGTACTTTAAATAATATTTTTATGTTTAGTCCTTTTTTTAAACGGGATATGTGTTGTACTTAGAGGACTCTAATTTGCTCGAGAAAGGGTTTCTACTGTCAAACTAAATTTGTGGAGTGTGATTCGACATCAATTGTCATGTGACTATTGGGAGGTATAGTCTCGTAGAAATTTTTGTGAAATTTATTAAATGCTTTGTAAGGTCATGATGGGGCAGTTTTGTGACCTTTCAAGTGGTTCGTACATACAAATAGTATAACATAATCGATTATAGACTTGCATTGTCCTTGTTTCATTATGTTAGGAAGTTACAAGTGTTCGAAGACCCTCTAATCCTATAAAGATTCAACAAATTATGCCTGCACGAGCTTAGTTCATTAATTCAGTAGGCAATATTTAAAAAACGATATCAATGTTTGAATCTTGATAACAATAAAATAGGACGTATATATGTTTAAAGTGGACAAATCCTGCTATTTTTTAAACCCCCAATCTAATCAGTGCTGTGGTTGTCATTGCGCATAATCTGCAAAGGTAAATAAATAGGGAATCAGATCTCATACCTCTCCCCACAGCCATCTTCTTTCTAAAAATTTTGTTCTTTTTTTAAAAGAAAAATAAACTTTTTGTAATTATTCTTTATATTGACAAAAACCAATTCACAACACTGTGAAACAGCTAGCTCTTATATACCCCTTCACTTTATTTATATATATATATAAATATAAAGAGACACACACAATTAACCGGACAAAACAGTTGATTGGAAACATAAGAATTATTCCTAAAGAAATATAGGAATAATTGCAATAGAGTATTATTGCTAATTTGCTATTGAGTAAAAAAGATTTTGAACTTGGTGCAAGTTATTTTTCAAGGTATTTATACAATTCATAATATTGTTGGTACTTAGCCTAAATTTAAAAAGTAAATCGCACAAATCATGCGTACTGATTATAATTGATTACCTAAAAACATAATGAAAGCAAATTTTTAAATTTAAAAATAAAGTGTTCGATCAATTGGAATTGTTCTTTCTAAAATTGAATAAACCTTCCACGATCTCGAATTAAAATACACTTAGATCGAATCTTGACTGAAATTGAACACAAAATTATCAATGCTCAACTCATCATGATATGAAATCTCAAACCACTATACAAGTTTCCTATACAAAATATTATGAAAGGGTAGTGATAAAAATGTGTAGGGTATGCTTTGATCCGTTTTAGCTTTTCCAACGTATACATCAATTAGGTGATGACTATAGCTACTAGTGATAGATACAATTCTATCTTTATGATGATTTCTTGATTCTTAATTTTTTACTTAATAATCCCACCTACCTTGTAACAAGTATTATTATCACTACAATCAAGTAATATTAATGTTTAAGAATTCCCACAAGTGACGATTCCCCCTGGGCCAGCTCCCGTGCCTCTCGGAGCGAACGTGGGTGGACCCCGAACCGTTAAACGGTCGGAGAGAAAGACCCTGTAAATTTACCCAAAAAAAAATGTTTAAGAATTAAATCACCTTTTTATACTATGCAATTTTGACAAGTATGATAATATATCGTAAACGAAGTAATGATGAAATTTAAATAATAATCATGAATGATGGAATAAGTATATAAAATAAGTACTTAATTGAGATCGCAAAAATTGAATATTTATGGTCGGTAAATTGCTTTATTAAAAGAGATCAACATATTTGATAATCATACAAGTTACTTTAAAAGATAATTAACATCAACATATTTAATAATTATAGCTTCAGCGCACAAAAAATAAGATTGGATAACGGGATTTATTATATAGAGTTTCACGCCTATACCGATTTGATATGATATTGTAAATTTTGTCACGTGTGTATATATAGATTGCAATTTGCAAGTTTGTAGTGCTTCAAACTTGGGGTCTCTATCAAGTCTTTGACTTTTAAAGGGGATGAGACGATGGTAGCCCAAATACCGCGTGCCACGTCAGGTCAACATAGTCAAATGTGAAAGATTACAGTCCTACGTGTCACCCTATGGCTGTGATCATATATGGTCTTCCATTGGTCCCTGAAAATTTGCTATATTACTCGGAGAATATTCCCTATCAATATCAACTGGGTTAATAATAGCTGTATTAGTTATTTTACGCTTGTAACACTATGAGCTAAGCCAACTGATTGATCATATTATCGAATCGAAACACAACATCAATTCACAACTAATTATTCTTTAATTATAATATCCGTCACAATATGATAAGTGACTAAGTTTTAAAGAGTATTAAATAATATGTGGTTATAATTATTTGACATATACTACTTAAATTGTTTTATTCTTTAATTATGATGTACCGTATAGTTCCAGATACACATTGCACCCCGTACATAAAAATGGGTAAAAATTGACTGGAATCCCAACATAATTAACTCATGTAAAACGCATTATCATTTAATTGAACTTGTCAAATACATTTACCAAAAGATGAATAGGAAATATAATTGTGTTTCATTGAACTTAACCCATTCCTTCTGTTAAAATTCACCTCACAATGGTCGGATTCGATGAACTTTTCCAATTATTTACCATGAGTCAGAGTTTATATTACATTGTAAATCTTGATATAAAAATTCTATACATTCAGTTAACACATTATGTATTTATCCTAACAGTTTTTATACAGGTAAACAAATAACTTATAATTGTTGACACATGATAGTTACAGATACATAAACTCTTAATTGCAGGTACAGAAAGTGTCTACTACAAATACAGAATTTAAAAATTATTTTTAGATCATATCTGCTATGCAAGGTAGACTTTGGTCCAGGATATAATTTGCCAAATTTTCCTGCCGACGTGTCGCCGGCGAGCGCGACGGTTGTAGGGAATGTGGAAACTATGGTCGGCGAGACTAAACCGTTAAACAATAAAACAATCTGTCACTGCTGCCGTCAAAGTTCAACCCTCGGAACCGTATTACTATATTCTTGCCAGTCAACCCCCCGTTACACTTAACAGTACGGACAACTCCGTCCACCACCGTCTATATATATCCACGAAACTTCGCTCCTTAGCCATTTGTTCTTTCGAGTTTAGCCCATGGTATCCATTCCTCAATTTCTCCGAATTTTCATTCCTCAAATTCTCCGAATTTTCATAGTACGTACAAACAAACACTAAAAGTCGCAAAGGAAATCCGAAGCTCCTGCGAGGATAGAGATTCAGTGTTCTTCTGCAAATACAAATACTACAGTGTATAGGTATTTGCTCACTTTTTTTTCTTTTTTTTTGGTTCTGTTTTTGAATTTTGGTTTCGCAAGTTTGAAAAAGATGATAAAAAGGGGAACCAAAATTCAAAGTTGTGATTCGCGTGTTGCTATTTTCTTCGTCGAATATTACGGGACTTTTCGAGATTGGGTTAGACTTCGAATAGGTCGGTCAAGGGGTAGAATTTTGCAGAGTTTGAATATTGAGTTTTTTTCTTCATTTGTCGCTATCGCAAGCCGGAAAAATTCATCAGCTTTTCGCGACTTTAGGAGCTCTTTGTAGGGTTTCCAGTGCATTTTCTATGAAAAAATGGTTTAAATTTCTGGGCTTGTCATCATGTGGCTGCTGGAATTTAGACCGTCAACTTGTAGGTTATTATTCTTTTTATTAGAATAATGTTTAATGAATGTTAGTGTTAGATTCTGGGTTTGAACTTTGAACTTTGAAGTTTTTCTTTTTACACAGAGGGAAAAGAGTTGAAGGTTTGAGTTTTGGGTATTCTATAAAAGGACAAAGATTTGATTTTTATTGAGACTTCTATTCAATATTTGCTTCTTTTGTTGTTAAATTTACATGGTTGGTGGTTGGGCCTCATGAGTGTTCATATTTGATGCAATTAAGGTAACACATGATTCTTGGTAGCTGGATTATTGTCTGAACTTTTATATCATTAGTTGAGCCTTTTTCCTGCCCTGAAGTTTGACAGTTTGTTTTTCTGTTTCAAGTGTATAGCCATATATAGCATTAAACTGCAAAGATTAGTGGAGTGTTTTCGATCGCTTGTAGGTTTTGGAATTGCAAAAATCTGGTAGAAGGATTATGTTTGATCTTTCCCAGAACTATTTCTTCTGGTTTTGCTGTTTTTCTTGGTTTAAAGATCATTCAGATATGGGATGGTGTTTGTTGAATCTTAGATGGTCTGCAAACTCTGCAATCCACAGCGAATTGCATCGATCTCTTCTTGGAAGTTAATAGTTCAAATCTTGTTTGTTATCTGATTTGTGCTATGTATGATTGCGGTTATTATTATTATTTTTTCAGTAAGCACACTTCTTCCTTCGAGGGTTTAGGGTTGTAATTCTGAATTATATATTTCTCACAGGTGAAGAAAGACGAAAGATATATGTTTGAACTGTGATGAACTTATGCCAGTAGAATAGCCTGTGCCTAGTTTTTTGGATGCAAAGTTCGTAGCATGGACTCCCATCAGTTTTTTGGATATGGTGTAACTGGAGCGGATTTTGCATACTCTTCGTATCCCGATATTCCTTCAATACCTATTAGGCATATTGGATCCTTAAAATTTGACTCAAGAACTTCTCCGAATTCGCCTTTTGCACCTCACTTTGATCCTCAGACCCCGACCTCTCTAAGCGACAGCCAGGAGCAACAGAGCTCGACTGATAATCTCTCGGGAGTCAGTGCTTCGAGTAATTCTCTACTGGATTATAGCAGTTACTTCCAACAGCGTAGCTCCCCGTTGGATTGCGGTCCGGAAAGTCTGCTAATTCCTTCTGGTGCGACTTCTTTTCATCGGAATCAGAAGGCGAAACATGTTTTCTGGCAGGTGGAGCCTGCTTTGATTGTGCCAGATCAAACGGGGGCCAAAACATCAGATCTGTCTTTGAGTGAAAATAAGCACCAACAACCGTTAGGCCAGAAGTCTAGGTCTTGGAGCCAGGAAGGCCAGATTTCGGGCCTGATTGAATTTCAGCCGTCTCGTGTCTCGTCAATTGGAAAACCCGACGGGAGTGTTCATAGCCTAAAACGCTACAAAACTGTGCAGGACTTTCCCTTGCAGGGCGTTCCTCAAGGTAATATAAAACAGCTTCTCATTTCTTGTGCTCGAGCTCTACTTGCTGAAAATAAAGATAATTTCGATAGACTGGTTGAAGAAGCGCGTGTTTCTGTGTCCATCACCGGGGATCCTATTCAGCGCCTCGGAGCTTACATGATAGAAGGGCTAGTTGCAAAGAAAGAGGCATCGGGTGCCAATTTTTATCGGGGTTTGAAGGGTAAAGAACCGGCAGGGAAGGACTTACTCTCCTACATGCACATCCTGTATGAACTATGCCCTTATCTCAAGTTCGGTTATATGGCTGCAAACGGTGCCATAGCAGATGCGTGCAGAAACGAAGACCGCATTCACATTATCGACTTCCAAATCGGGCAAGGGACTCAATGGATGACTCTTCTACAAGCACTTGCTGCAAGACCTAGTGGCGCCCCTCACGTGAGAATCACCGGGATTGATGACCCGGTTTCACAATATGCTCGGGGAGATGGTTTAGCAGCCGTGGGGAAACAGCTAGCTGCAATTTCCGAGAAGTTCAGTATCCCGGTTGAGTTTCATGCAGTCCCGGTTTTCGCTCCAAAAGTCACCCGGGATATGTTGGATATCAGGCCTGGCGAGTCACTGGCTGTGAACTTCCCTTTTCAGCTCCACCACACTCCCGACGAGAGCATAGACATGAACAATCCACGGGACGGTCTTCTTAGGTTCGTGAAGTCGCTTTCCCCCAAGGTAGTCACTTTGGTGGAGCAAGAATCGAACACAAACACCGCCCCGTTCTTCCCGAGATTCCTAGAAACTCTTGACTACTACTCAGCCATCTTCGAGTCAATAGACGTGACCCTAGCAAGGGACAAGAAGGAGCGCATCAACGTCGAGCAGCACTGTCTGGCCCGAGACATCGTCAACGTCATAGCTTGCGAGGGCCAGGAGAGGGTGGTGCGCCACGAGCTATTAGGCAAGTGGAAATCCCGGTTCACAATGGCAGGATTCCGCGAGTACCCTCTCAGCTCCTACGTTAACTCCGTAATTAAAAGCCTCCTGAAGTACTACTCCGAGCACTACACGCTCGTGGAGAAAGACGGGGCCATGCTGCTCGGGTGGAAACAGCGCAACCTCATCTCCGCTTCAGCTTGGCATTGACAAACAAACAAACAAACAAACAGACAGACAGGTACAGAAAATCGCAATCATAGGCATCCTCCATAGATGTCTTGTTTCTAGCACACACTAGGTTGGAAAAACAAAAGGAATAAACACTCTTCTGGTATATGATGACTATACTATACAGAGATAGAGCAGCAGATATACACAAGATTTTCTTGATGTAACATAAACATGATGTTGGTACTACTTTGATTTCTAGTCATATCAGTTATACTTTTACAGATATGTTTTGCTGAATCTTGAATCCCATTTCTGCATTCTTTGCTGTTGTTTTCTTTGAGTGACGAGGAAAACTGCAGTCACTACTCGAGGTGTAAACCTGACTTGTGACCCTAATTGGTAAATGACTATAAAGAGGTAAACCAACATAGATTATCAATAGCTGATTGATCCGGACCAAGAAGGCAAATAGGTTTTTTTTTTACTGGGAGTCATAATTGTAATCCTGTGGTAACTAAGCTAACATGCTGGTTAACTTGGTGGGATTCCCTTTTTTGTTGTTGTTTGTAGTCATATTTGTTTGGTGCAAGTGTTCAATTGTGAGTGTTGGAGTTCATTGTTTTATTGTCATCAGGTCACCAGATTTGACCAGTCTGAACCAATGTTTTTGTCTGTGTAAAATTTTTGACTTCTCACTTTTCAGCAGGAAGGAAAAGAGGTTTTATGGATTATGATTCTCAGAGGGTTCTGACTATGAAAGTTATCTACAAAAATAAATAAATACGGAGTAAAAGTTACCCTACTTCAAAATAAATACTCCGCCTGGTCAGGATGTGGGAGCCCGATTAGGGATTCAACCGCTCAATTAAGTTATTTCCGTTCAATTAAGTTATTTCAAAATTAAAGATTAAAGATTTTTCAAAATTGCCACGCAAATGACAACTCTCTCCCTTACCCATATTTGGATTTGGCCGGTCCCTTTAAGACGACACGCATGCATTCTTTTGCAGAAACTATAGACTCAAAGTCTACAAATGGTTTGCCGACAAAACGTAAACTCAAGTTCCAAAGGTTTGAATCGTTTAAATATAAAATAAAAAAGTGTAATATTAGTCTTAAATAAAATCTAATCGATATTTCATTGAATTATTTCACCAAATTATTCACATATTGCGAGATTCTTAATGTAATACATCCGAAAAAAAAGAAAAGCCTACTTTATGTACTAAAACAAACTAAGAATTATAGAGGTCAAGAAAGCACGCTCTCTAAACATAATTCAATAAAAAAAACGGATAAAAGAAACTATGGTGCCAGCTGTCTTTATAAATATATACATATTTATTGCTTTATTATCGCCTAAAATTAAATAAAAATTAAATGCCATGTATTCTTAAATTTACCCTGCATTATTATGGTCAAATAAGGAAATATATCATTAATTATTTAATACCATACTAAAACTATATGTCGGGTGACTCTGTACAAAGAGAACATATAATAATATCCATAATTTGCAACTTGGCCATTAAAAAAAAACCATTATTTCAAAAAACATTATGTGAGAGTCTGAGATTGTGTAGTATATAAAGCACCAGAATGCTAGGAATCTCGGCCAATGTGAAAACTCCAGAGGTCACGCGAAACATCTCGTGATCTCGCCGTACGACAAAAAAACCCAAAAAAAAAAAAAAATGTCTTCTTCAGACGACGGAGGCATGGACCTCCGGCGGCCGCTCGTCCCGGCCGGGAAAGCCGAGAAACTGACGGTGGACGACGCGCTGCAGAAATACTGCGGCGAGTTTGGGTGGTGGCAGCTTAGGCACTTCGTGTTAACGAGCCTGGCGTGGGCCCTTGAGGGGATCCACACGATGGTTATGATCTTTGCCGACCGAGACCCCGCGTGGCGGTGCTCCTCCGCCGCCTGCGACTCGGCGGCGGCGCAGGCGGCAGATAAGGGGAGCGTGTGCGGGCTTGAGCCCGGGTCGTGGGAGTGGGACGGCGGCGACGGAAGCTCGACGGTGTCGGAGTTTGGGCTTATTTGTGGGGAGATATATCGGGTCGGGCTCGTCCAAGCGTTGTTCTTCGCCGGATGTATGATAGGTACGTCGCCCCATCCGTTCTTTCCTTGTCTCCTCCCATTTCTTTTTGAACGCCATAAAAAATATTTAATAATAATAATTAAATGAGACCACCTCGTCCTTGAGTACCGTGAGATATTCATAAATGTACAGAAATTACTACACGAATGCACATAGATTAAATTGTGTGCAATATGCTCATAAATGCCCAGAAGTTACTTTGTGTGCGTGTAGTAATTTTCGTGTATTTATAAAGGGTTTCACAGGAACATATGGTGTCCTTGAAAACCTATATTAACATATGAACGTGTGAACCATTATAAACTGTTGATTTGATAGTTTATAATAATTTTGATTTAATAAATATACGTCACTGCACCCGATGCACTATTACACCACTCTTCAAATCTCTACCTTCCAATACATCTCAACGGTGCATAGACCTTCATAGATTCGCATTCAAGTAATAATTCTCATCTGAACCAGAACATAAAATGACAGTTCACATAAAAATTTCTAGTAAAAATCTAACTCTTGCTCTTATCAAATCAATAGATATGATTTTATTAAATAGAATAGCTAGGAACATGTTGTGGGGCACTAAATCTAACAGTATTAAAAGTACGAAATCATGTTCCGAAAATTGAGTAACCAGGCCATGTTCTGTGTGTTATTTAGGGTTAGGTGAAACTCACATGATGGGTCTGCGCATGCATTGAATATTCTGTATAATATATTCAATGATTCCACTCACTCTATATTCTATATATATATACAAGATATGTAATGATTAATGAACATGAGAACTTAAAAAAACTAAAATTGGATTATCAAAAACAAACACGCAATTACTATTGAAAAGTGTGTAATAGACTGTAAATTTGTACTGAGTAGGTCTCGAATATTCTGTTTAAAAAGAAAAGGTCCGGAATATTCCATGTTTAACAACTTGAATGTGTTGTTTTCACTTTTGTGTCTCTTGCCATTAATTTTGTGGAGGCCAGGCCTCAGTACTTTCGCAGAGGATAACATTCAATGATAGGCTTCGTGGTCGTTGCAGATTTTTTTGACATTGTTTATATTAGAGAATAATATAATATTTCGTCTCTTTTAACTTATTAGTCTAGTTTTGTTTTCTACATTTGTGCAGTGGTTCTTATAATTATTCTTGACTAAACTTTTTTATATTTCTGTGATATATAGTTGTTCCTTATTAATGAAATACACAACTTATTTATATCTTATGACAAAAATTTGTGTGTGATCGTTTCATTATGGGACGGGTCGATCGAGTCAAGATCAAACTGTCTGACGTGTTTCTGGTAAGATCGATGTTGCAGGTGCTGGAGTGTTTGGGCACCTTTCAGATTCAAGAATGGGGAGGAAAGGATCTTTAACGATCGTTTGTATTATGAACGCCGTTTTCGGATGTCTCACGGCGTTTTCTCCCAACTACTGGTTCTACGTTCTGTTCCGTCTTCTCTCCGGTTTCAGCACCGGCGGGACGGGGCTCTGTGCATTCGTCCTGGCGACGGAGCCCGTCGGACCGTCTAAGCGGGGCCTCGTTGGGATGTCAACTTTCTACTTCTTCTCCGCCGGGATAGCTCTTCTTTCCGCCATAGCTTACAGGTTTCAGACATGGCGGGCGCTCTACGTGGCTTCCTCAGTTCCGTCCATTCTTTTTGTGTTTCTCGTTCTCCCTTTCCTCCATGAATCGCCGCGGTGGTGCCTCATTCGTGGGAGGGTCGGAGAAGCCATTAAAACCATGCAGAGTATTGCGAGGGCGAATGGGAGAGAGCTCCCCGAGAATGTGGTTCTTGGGCTCGACAGTGAAGTTAGCAGCGGCGGTTCTTCGCATCTTCTTCTAAAGGAATCTTTGTCGAGCGGCAAGGAATCTTTTTCGGGCGGTAGGGAATCTTTGTCGGGCGGCATGGAATCTTTCTCGCGCGGCGGTTCTTCCCATCTTCTTCCCAAGGAATCTTTGTCGGGATCCCTTATTGATGTTCTCCGCTCGCCTCTCACTCGAGTCCGTTTATTCCTCGCCGTGACAATCAACTTCACGTGCGCTATTGTGTACTACGGGCTGAGTCTAAACGCCGTTAACCTCGGGACCAATCTCTACCTGAACGTCGCCCTGAACGCCGTGGCGGAAATGCCGGCCTATTTCTTGACGGCGATCTGGCTAGACAAGCTCGGGAGAAAGCCGTTGGCGATCGGGACGCAATGGTTCAGCGGGCTGTTCTGCGTGGCCGGGAGTTTGATGAAGGCCTACGGGACGTCGACGATCATCCCGATGATCTGTGGGGTGTTCGGGATTTTCGGGATGGCCGGAACGTACAATCTTTTATTCATCTACACGGTGGAGCTTTTCCCGACGACGGTGAGAAACGCGGCGCTCGGATGCGCCACGCAGGCGGCGCAGCTGGGGGCGATTCTGGCGCCGTTCATCGTGGTTTGTGGGGGCGGGATTCCGTTCGCGGTGTTCGGCGTTTGTGGGATCGCCGGAGGGCTGCTGGGGTATTACTTGCCGGAGACGTTGAATAGACCGTTGTATGATACTTTAGGTGGGATGGAAGAAGGAGAAGGCAGTGCATGGGTTGCATGAAGTGTGTTTTGTGATTTTGTAATGAAGTAATAATGTATGATAGTTTTTATCGTTTTGCATAATGTTTTATTATAACTTTTTAGATGATGTAATCAATAGTGCACTCTCAAATAGGATTTGTGGGTTTCGTAACTAAAAAAGAGAGAGAGTATGTGTGTCTTTTTTTTTAAATTTTCATAATTAAAAATACAGGGTATATCATATTATCTAAACACAAGAATCAAGAAATATAACATCATCCAAGCACAATTAAACTTACTTTAAGGGGCTAGCAGCATTAATAAAAAAGAACGAATAAAAATCATAACCTATCCTATTTTACTAAGCAATTATTAAATACTGAGTATATTGTTCAGGATTACTAATCTACTTTAATTTTATAATTTGGAGCTTGGGTTCTCCTCGTTTGTTCGTTTGTTGATTCTGATTAAGGTGGTGTAATTGATGGGTCGTTCCAATACACCACATGTTGTCTGCTTTTATCTAAATATTATTTCTTGAAAATCAACTTGTTAGAAAATAGTCTCGCGGTTCTCTACAGAAGTAGAGTACCGTGTGTTAGCCCATGCCACAACTTATGGTGTGTAAGTTGATGGGTGAATTGAGTGTTCCTTGTAAAGTTTCCCTCACTTTGTTTTGTGATAATTTGGGAGCTACACTTATGTGGGTGTGTAAGTTGATGGGTGAATTGAGTGTTCCTTGTAAAGTTTCCCTCACTTTGTTTTGTGATAATTTGGGAGCTACATAAGTCTATCGCAATCAGCGTGAGTTGTCCTCAGTTCCACCATCTTCGGGGCGTGTTAGGCCTTCCCCAATAGTTAAAACTTTGGTGTGGATTTTGAGAAGTTTTTATAAGTGTGATTAGGAAAGAGAAAATGAGGTGGAGGAAAAAAATTAATAAAAAAACAAAAACGAAATATGAAGCTGAAAAGAAAAGCAAAATATGAGGTGCAGCTTCCTTTTCAGGCAAGGGGCCCACCAAATGCTGCAAAACACCCTCACTTGCAGGGAGTACCAATCCACCCTCTCTCTCTTCCATCTCTCATCCACCGTGTCAAAAACTTTATTAAAACCTGTGCAAAACTAACTATTAGGAATAGCCTTAAGATAGAATTGCTAGTCCACTTTAAATGTGCTATTGATTTTTTTGATAATGCTGGTCCACTTTAGTTTTGTACTTTCTATTGTAAGTTTGTTTTCCTGCGGTACAGCTCTATTTAAAGGCGGTTACTTTTCATTTAATAAATATTCATTCAAGCCTTCACATATATGACACACCATAAAAAGTACTACCTCCGTCCCAAAATGGTTGTCTGATTCGTTTAACGATGCTTGACTGAAATAATTTTTAATCCAATTTTTCATAATATTAAGTTTNGGTATTACTTGCCGGAGACGTTGAATAGACCGTTGTATGATACTTTAGGTGGGATGGAAGAAGGAGAAGGCAGTGCATGGGTTGCATGAAGTGTGTTTTGTGATTTTGTAATGAAGTAATAATGTATGATAGTTTTTATCGTTTTGCATAATGTTTTATTATAACTTTTTAGATGATGTAATCAATAGTGCACTCTCAAATAGGATTTGTGGGTTTCGTAACTAAAAAAGAGAGAGAGTATGTGTGTCTTTTTTTTTAAATTTTCATAATTAAAAATACAGGGTATATCATATTATCTAAACACAAGAATCAAGAAATATAACATCATCCAAGCACAATTAAACTTACTTTAAGGGGCTAGCAGCATTAATAAAAAAGAACGAATAAAAATCATAACCTATCCTATTTTACTAAGCAATTATTAAATACTGAGTATATTGTTCAGGATTACTAATCTACTTTAATTTTATAATTTGGAGCTTGGGTTCTCCTCGTTTGTTCGTTTGTTGATTCTGATTAAGGTGGTGTAATTGATGGGTCGTTCCAATACACCACATGTTGTCTGCTTTTATCTAAATATTATTTCTTGAAAATCAACTTGTTAGAAAATAGTCTCGCGGTTCTCTACAGAAGTAGAGTACCGTGTGTTAGCCCATGCCACAACTTATGGTGTGTAAGTTGATGGGTGAATTGAGTGTTCCTTGTAAAGTTTCCCTCACTTTGTTTTGTGATAATTTGGGAGCTACACTTATGTGGGTGTGTAAGTTGATGGGTGAATTGAGTGTTCCTTGTAAAGTTTCCCTCACTTTGTTTTGTGATAATTTGGGAGCTACATAAGTCTATCGCAATCAGCGTGAGTTGTCCTCAGTTCCACCATCTTCGGGGCGTGTTAGGCCTTCCCCAATAGTTAAAACTTTGGTGTGGATTTTGAGAAGTTTTTATAAGTGTGATTAGGAAAGAGAAAATGAGGTGGAGGAAAAAAATTAATAAAAAAACAAAAACGAAATATGAAGCTGAAAAGAAAAGCAAAATATGAGGTGCAGCTTCCTTTTCAGGCAAGGGGCCCACCAAATGCTGCAAAACACCCTCACTTGCAGGGAGTACCAATCCACCCTCTCTCTCTTCCATCTCTCATCCACCGTGTCAAAAACTTTATTAAAACCTGTGCAAAACTAACTATTAGGAATAGCCTTAAGATAGAATTGCTAGTCCACTTTAAATGTGCTATTGATTTTTTTGATAATGCTGGTCCACTTTAGTTTTGTACTTTCTATTGTAAGTTTGTTTTCCTGCGGTACAGCTCTATTTAAAGGCGGTTACTTTTCATTTAATAAATATTCATTCAAGCCTTCACATATATGACACACCATAAAAAGTACTACCTCCGTCCCAAAATGGTTGTCTGATTCGTTTAACGATGCTTGACTGAAATAATTTTTAATCCAATTTTTCATAATATTAAGTTTAGCATTAATATATAAAATTTATATATTTAGAAACTACATTAAAAGTACTATTAAACACAAAAAATTAAATTTAAAAATAATAAAAAATTACCAAAGAAAATAAGTAAAAAAGAAAGAGTTGATTTGACCAATAAATAGTAAATAGGACAGGTAAAATGGGACAGATGGAGTAATAAATAAGAATAGAAAATGAAAATTCATATAAAATTACTCTTTTTCTGTCTTTATTCGCCTACATGCAAAATACATACAAAATAAGCAAGAAATGAAATAGCATACGCATTAACCAAATGAACATTACAACATCATTACTCCTATAATTTTGTTTTAATTCTCTAAAACTAAACAATGAAACATTAAAGTAATAGTTTAGAGATGTATGGGAATTTGTCATAAGGTCCCCCCTAGTAAACATAGGAGAAAACAGGGAAAACATACCAAATAAGAAGGAACAATGGATTAAATGGAACTGTCTTGTACATAAATCTTATAAATTTAAGAGTTCAATGAAAACAATAACATTCGATTTTGGTCTTTGAGAGTAGGGAACAAAAAGTATAAGAGTAGAGTATTAGTTGATGAATGGGAAGTTTCCATAACCAAAAAAGATGACATTAATCTATGGAAACCTTCTTTCATACTTGAGGTGTGTCTATGGATCTATTGGCTGCCAAATGGAGGTCTGTTGAAATTGCCATTTGAAGGTCCATAGTTGTTGTTCAGTGGGGGAGGCTGTTCTCTCGGTCTTGCATACTCCGCAAAAATTACCCATCCATCAAGAAACTACAAAGCAGGAACAGCACGAACCAATTAAGCTCGGAGTTGTTAAGATACAAATCAAGTATCAAAAACAGGTGACAAAAGTAGCTTAATGACCAGAAATATAATGTAGTTGAGCAAGCTGCCGGCCATTTAAGGCACGTCAATAATTTATGTTCAGTGCATCAAGTCAAGATAATCCACACAAGTAATGCAAATTTAACGTGGAGTTTTTCATTAGGAATTGAAAAAGGGAGAAATATAGAAGATGAACGCAATCCATATCTATAGAACAACTTTAACTTTGCATTATTCATTGCCAAGCCAGAAGCATTAACGTATATCTGTTGAGGTCAAACATTCTATAACCATACCCCCTTCCCTTCTTCCCCATAAACATAATATATTTACTAATTACCTGGCCCAAGTTCCCTTTGAAAACCATAATATATACATGTATATATATTATTTGCCTATTTGGAGTAGACAGTAGTAGGAAAAATTCACCAATGAAAAGGAATTGTTGCCTTCTTGGATGTTATCCTTTTTGCTTTACTTTTTCAAACATTATATAGACAGAGTAGGGATTTCAGGCCTTGACCTCTCTTTTTGAAGCACAAGGTCAACACCGCTTAAGCTACAAAAAGAGTGGTGGATATGACAGTTATCTTCTGTGCATATCCAGGGTCTGCAGCATCAGTAGACCCCCAAACTATTTAAGGCACTAAATAGCAGAATGCATGGTATATCCATCTCAACTCACCTGGCCATCCATGCCTTTGATACCAGCTTCTGCCCCTTCCAATGATGAATATCTAACAAAACCAAAACCCTTTGAAAAACCAGACACTCGATCAGTCACTACTTTTGCTGCAACCAAAAACAATAAACAAGCATTAATAGTGTCTCATTGGGATGCAGTTCTTAGAGGTTCAAAGTCTGGATTTGGAACAGACCATGGACAACTTCACCGTACTGCTCAAAGGCCTTTTTAAGCCCATCTGATGTTGTTCGCTTGCTTAGACCTGAAAGTAAGACAAGATAAAAAGTTAACTAAGCCCTCTTGTGAGATCGAAATGGGAACCAGCAGCAATCCAGAGAAGATTTATGGCTTCACAACCTATGTGAGACAAAATAGAGCTGCAATTTTCATTAACTTTTTAGCAGTACAAGAAGCTCATAATTTTAGCAGGAGAAAACTTACAAACTGCATAACATTTTAGCAGTACCCTAGCATTTGCAAAATTTCTAATTCTGTTCTAGCTTCAAACCATGGAAAAAGGAAATATCAATATCAAAATGCAAATCCTTTGCAAAGTAGAGCATACATATCTACACGACTACCTAATAACTCCATCTTATATCTAAAGAGATGAATTCACTCTCTAACAGTTACAAATCTCCTTAAGGTAATTGCTTAACACTATAAGCTCTCAGAGTCTTAGTAAATTGGCCTAGTAAGAACAAAATCCGAGCAAATCAAAATTGATGTGCAGAAATACAATACTTAATCCATTTTTCTAAAATATGCCTAAATATACGCGAATAAATATGGACTTCCGACGATTCTATCTACGTTAAGCATATATGCGCATAAATTATTAAATTTCGTCTTATATATTCTTAACTCAATCAAATTCAAATTCAAATCGATACATACAGGATAAATAGTACGATTAATATTAATAAAATAGATGAGAAGAATACGAGGGAAATAGTGAGGCGTACCAGAAACGAAAAGATTGGTGGATGGCTCAGCTGGAGGCGGCTTCTGAACTTGAGCCTGCGGTGGATTGAAGGGGAAACTTGAAGAGAACGTCGAGAATAAAGCTCTGAGGGCTCGCGGAGCTGCCGCTGTTGTCGCCGCCGCTCTCAACGCCATTTTGGGGTTTAAGCTCCTCTGACCACCAGGGTTCAGGCGAGAATTCTAGAGGCGGCGACCTATTTATACTCCGTAGCTAATACTAGGGGTTAAATTAGATTTTTGAACTTGGTTGGGCCAATTATTGTACTCCGTATTTATGGAATTTGTATGAGTGGGAAATTTTACAAATAAATAAATTAAGAAAAAGTGTCAAATCCATCATATTATATTGATCAATTTTATCCATCTCCGATGACCGAAATTGTCCCGTAGTCAGAAATTGTCCCGTCGCCATCAATGATCAGTAACGGTTCAGTTGTCGCCATCTATTAGAGAACGATCAGTCGTCGCCATCTATTAGAGAACATCAGTAACGGTTCAGTCGTCGGCATCTATTAGAGGACGATCCGTCATCGAGAACCATGAGAATGCGAAAAGAGACTAGCCTAGAGAAGAGCTCATGGCTATCGCCTGGATCCGGTTTGAGAACCTCAAATCCTTCAAAATATTGAATACGGGCCGTATCCACGGGCTCAATTTGCCTGTTCGTCGGCCTACGACGCGAAAAATGCTTTCATTTCACATTTACGATCATTGCTCTGCCCACTTTTTATCACTCTTTTATGGTGAGTGGGACTTAAGTCTTGTTTTACGCCATAGACTTCTTTGGGCGTTTGAAATGAAGTGGCGTGTTCCGCCACAACGGATGAGATTAAGTTGAAAAATGAAAAAGAGACTTCGTAACGGTTCAGTCGTCGCCATCTATTAGAGAACGATCATTCGTCGAGAATCATGAGAATGCGAAAAGAGACTAGCCTAGAGAATGCGGAAAGAGACTAGCTGGGCACTGGTCGCCTTGTCTCTCTGGTAGACAAGGATCAGTAACGGTTCATTCGTTGCCGGGTCAAAAATGGATAATTGCCAATATTAATATGACATTCATAATTGTCATAATTATCTTGTGTCTAAATTTGAATCTTTTTAAAGATGATGCTTGGCATGATACTTAAATTTGAATCTCTTTCTATATGTATAGAAAGACAAGGATTATATTTTAGACATTAGACATAAACCAAATGGCACTAACATGAACATCAAATCACAAGAAGGCATACTGAAATATAAATGACTCTTATAGTATTATATATTTGACTCCAATTATGATTTTTGTAGCAGTTAAGATAGTATCAATGTAAAGAACATAGTTTCGGCAAATTCTTTTGTATGATGCAGACATTAAACTTGTTTCAACACGAACACCATGATCACCATGATTGCCAATCCTAGGAATGAAGTTCCAAGCGTTTTCTCCACCGCGCCTATTTTGGCACTTCCATCTTCGTTTACATAAACCTCGTCCCCTCCAAATATACTCTGGAAGTAATCAGCCAAGCTGCTCATCATATCAGTCACCGCTGCTTTCGTTTTATTGTAGAAACCTGCAACCTTGCTTCGAGATTCAGACTTATCATTGCTGCTTTTTGGTGATGGTAGGTATTTCGTGAAGAAATCTGCAAATCTGGTTCGAAATGCAGGCTTATCTGTGCTTCTTGGCGGTGGTAGATACGATGAACCATTGTCGGAAGCACAATCCTCCACGTCCAGGTCGTTGCTCCCGGTAGAGGAAGCGCCTGGGGTTACGAGAAGACAATGAAATACCAGACAGACTGAAAATCCATTAAGAATTAAGGGAAGTGATCGGGGCTTACTAGATTTGTGTGCTTCGATGAATTGCATTAGTTCAGGATTTTCCAACACCGCAGCAAAGACCTTTGGATCAGAAGCAATCGAAGCAACGACACTCTGGAGAGAAAAACGAGGGCCTTTGAGAAACATGCTTTTCTACCGACATTCAAGTATTCAACATCTCAATCCAACAAATAGAATATAAGCAGCAGTTATTATATTCACACACATATCGACAATGACATACATATCGAACCATTTTCATTCGTAAAATATATGATAAAGTTCCAACCAAAGCACGAAACATTAAATGCATCATATACACGAGAGAGAAGTTAACAACCTGAGCAGCAGCACTTTCACTGAGAAGCCTGAATGCCTGAAGGGCATTTCTTGGTGTCGGGGGAGTACTGACTGTTACGCTGCTATTATCACAAGATTTAGTCTCCAAAATATGGAAACTTGAAGACAGGTCCCCTCCGGTGGCTTGGGAACTTCCAAAATGGTTGGGCAACAAAAACAAGCTGAGAATTTAAACCATACAAACCAATTAATCAGGCCAACATAGTTCAAAACATGCAAAACCAATGCAACATGAAGCACAATATGAAATTAAAAACGGTATACTTTTCAAGGGCTGTAAAATGTGTAAGCATATATATAACCCTAGGCACTTAGGCAGTAACAAAATCTTCATGATAGTCCCTCCAACTACCACACTGAATTCCCTAATATTGTATTAAACTCTATCAGTTGCTAAAAAAACGCTAGTATATTGTGTGTCATACTGTAATATCAATATCAATTGGGTAGATTTCAGTTTCCCTCATTGTCTATTATGAGTTTATGACTACCACCCCAGCATTAGTCTTTCTAACCAGTGCATTCTCATACATTTGCTGGAGATTGTCCAAACCATAATTTCTATGAATTTGTCTTCAACATGGGATAACAAACTACATAATAGTACAATCCTTCTTTTTTTTGGTGACAGGGGAAACCAGCAATCACTGCCCAATGATGGGTGAACCACGCCTTATGATCTCAGTAGCGAAGAATCACAGATAAACCAGTCTAAATTGCCCACGGGTGAACCCCGCCTTGTCATCCTAGTAGCAAAGGATCATAGGTAAACCAGCCTAAATTGTCTGTGGTGAAACCCGCCGTGTGATCCTATTAGGAAAGAATCATAGCTAAACCCGTCTAAATTGCTCATAATTAACCGCTCAAGAAGGCCAATAAGCTATTTCTGCTAGGAGCGGAACTTGTAATCTTGTAGTTACTTGAATAAAGGGTCGAGATAGGGTTAATAATGCATTAAAAAATTTTATAATTATTTGAGGCAAAATGATAAATAGGAAAATGTAAAAGAATGTTACTTATCAATGGCTTCTTTGAGGTCAGAAGTGGCATCTTTAGCTTCCTGGAGAGTAGGCGCGCTGCCGAAGACGAGCCGAGCCGGCGGCGATTCCTCCTCGTCGGAAAATCCCCAGTCATCAAACTCCAAAATCGGCTTCGGCACCGAAATCCCCTCCGCCGCCGCAGGAATGTCCGTAGCAGAGCGCACTCCCCTGACATCGTCACAGGCAGAAGAAATCGCCGAAGCCGCAACAGGACGAACGGCGGCGGATACCGGATGATCCAGCGCGAAGCCTCGGAAGCCGCCGTTGGCAGCCGTGATTCCGACGACCTTTGCCGCCGCCGCCGCCCTCATCACTCCTCCGCCGCCCATACCGATTATCTTGTTTTCTTGTGCTCTAAGAAATCGGAACTCAGAGACCAAAAGGCCAAATTGTTTGAGGGAAACCGAAGAATCTCTGTAACGCAATTACGCAACTCCGTATGCGAATCGCATAAGCCAAATAGATATGATGCAGAGGCGCGAGAAGTGAGAAAGAGAAGGATTCCCAAATTACGTTTTTGGAGCTTGGACACGTGTCGTGCTAGGACTTTACCATAACCCTCACGAGTCACGACTTTTAGCGTATATATCGACGATTATTTACATTTTTTTTAACATTAAATCATTAATTTCAATTAATTTGTGATACGTGTAAATTTAGTCTTTTAATTATTTAAATTTGTCATTTTAATAATAATAATAATAACAATTAAACAACTAACTAAAGTTGATGTTAATATGTCATTTAATAAAGTGGTTAATTACTTAATTCTATAAGTGACCAAATTAATGTACATTATTATAATAATTCACTGGTAGAAAGTATCAATTTTATTGGTCAAATTTTTTAAATATTTTATTTTGAAAATTTAAATCTTTCTTTGAGAGAAAGAGTGCATAGAAAAATGTTATTCCATGACTATGTTTTTAAAAAATAATAAGATTATTCTCTGAGTTATTGTTTTTATTACTCTCTTATCTTTTTTTTGAGAAATGTAATAACCATTACGCGTAACATCCAAGATACCAACTACTTGGTTGAAGATAATGGTTATCTAATCAAAAATTACTTAGCTATGCACTCATGGTGTGTTTGGGAACCAGAAAAATAATTTATGAAAATCAATTTTCGAGTTTGGATGTGTTTGGAAAATCAAGTCAACGAATGACTTTAATCAAAATTTAGCGAAAATCATTTTCATATCACCAAAAATCAGTGTTTTGGACCGCAAAAAATATTTTTCACCAATTTCAACGTGCTCTAATTTCGGCAGAAACCAGCATTGATTTTCAGAAATCATTTTTTCAATTTCCAAACACACCCAAAATATACATAATGTCTAACTTACAAGTTACAAGATGGTTGATTGACAATAAAGATTGCTAGACAACAATAATTACTAGTAAAGCCAAACATATAATGCTTTTAATAAAACTGGGAAATGTTGTTGTTCCCCGATATCTTTACATTTCTAACTATTACAACGTTACCTAATACTAAAATATTATCCATGCATTGCATTGCTCGGAAATACACAGATTAAACCGTGAATTCAAGTAATAGAATATTAGAATCACGGTTATACTCATATATACTAGGATAAGACTATGATAAGAACACCACACCAAATGAGGTTGCAATCCTTAATCTACTATACGTAACACATATTTCGCCTATCTTTATGCATCTTCCAATCTCCCTTCTTCCCCAGCTTCCTCTAATATACCTGTAACCTCTACAATACAAAAGAATCCAATGTCATAAAATATGAGTGATACTTCGTGTTTTAAATGATATAAATTTCGTTTATATTTCGTTTAATGTAACATGGTACAACGTAAAATACAAAATCATTTAATTCAACAAAAAATCACCCGTCTAGAATTATATAAAATACGTTTCTAATTGAAAATTCTTAGTCCTTCCACCAAATCAGAAGAGTCACGGGTATGGGAGAATATAATCATATATAACTCTTCTTATTTCCCGGAAAGACTATAGAATTTTCAATTAGAATGCAACAGAGTTGAGACTCACTAGTCGTTCAAATCGTTCATAGTTTGATTCGAGTTCAGTAAAATTTAGACTCGAGCCAGCTTATTAAATAATTTAAAACTTTTTGTTCATGATTCCTAAAGTCACTTGCCAGTCATAGAAACTCATTTTAACTCAGATACTATTGTTCATAATTATTTTCTAAATCTATCGAAGCATAAGAGTTAATATCACCCCAATTAAGACTCGATGACCTCCCTTTGGAAGACTCATTTCACGACCCTAAACTACACACTTAAAGTTTAAACCACTTAAAGAGTGAAATTTAAACTCGAGCACT
This sequence comes from Ipomoea triloba, assembly GCF_003576645.1. NCBI lineage: Eukaryota > Viridiplantae > Streptophyta > Magnoliopsida > Solanales > Convolvulaceae > Ipomoea > Ipomoea triloba. The sequence goes on along the minus strand of NC_044920.1, from coordinate 30,248,323 downwards.
AATGTGAAGAGGTAAGTGTTCGATAAAAACGTTGTAATTAAAAGTAACTAAACCGCTTTATTCTAATCTCAATGTTGTGACAAATGGAGTTTGATCGGAGTATCAAACACATTTTTCCTTAAAATAATACAGTCAGAAGCACACAGTTTTAGAAATCTCCGCTAAATCCGTATAAAATATTCTTTTTATAATTAAATTAATTTTGTTTAGGTTTATGCCCTTTTTAAAAGAAACTATTCAAATGGGAGACAATTTTTTAATTAAAAAAAAAAGTGAAAAAGAGAAAGGGGAATAACCGTAAGGCTAAAAAAGTCAACAAAAAAATCATACCGTCGTTTTTGCAATCCGGCGGATCTTCGAAGAGCGAGAGCGAGAGCTGCTTGTGAGCCAAGCCGATATCAATGAAGATGAGGCCGGAGCTCGGATCGTCGACGATTACGCCTTTGACCGGCAGCCAGACGAAGAGCTCCTCCTGCGAGAAGCCTTGCACGCCAGTGAGGCCGCCGTGCGAGAGATTCGCTCTCACCACGCTCTCGTAAAACGCCATCGTATCGAACTTCGTGAGGCAAGGACCGTCGAGGAACACCTCCAGAAGGCCGTCCTCCGAGAGCGTGTAGTTCTTCACTTCCTTCGGGAAAAGGCCGGCCGGCAAGCCCTGCGACTTCAGGAGATCGTGGATGGAGATTGCGGAGGAGCGGTGAGGGCAAAATAGGAATATCGCGGCGGCGAGGGCGAAGAAGAGGAGCCGGCCGTGGAGGATGAAGGGCGCCATTGGAATTTAGTAACGGAAGTTTTGAGGCGCTTCTGTGCCTGTGGGGAAAAATATAGTAATATTGAAAAACATTCAAAATGGCGTCGTTTTGTGCTGAGGTATGACTGTAGGAGCATGAGATTCACGCTTCAACGACTCTAAATATAAACAAATAAATATTGTAATAAAAGGAAATTACACTTTTAAATAAAATAGTATTATAATTTTTAAATTATTTTTTAAAAATGTCCTTTACAAATTGTTTCTTTCATAAATACATAAATATTTATGGTCAATGACCATGACATCTGGTGACACAAAGTGACTCACTTAAATGGGGTTATGGATTCGAGCTCCCAGTAATATTTGACTCTTTGAAATACTACCATCTAACAATGTCGGTAGTAATTCAAAACAAATATCTTTCTTTATGTGGTTATTTATTTTGTTTAATTTATTGGTTATTATACCGGAAGTCCAATACACATTATTGGATAGGGATTACGAATTTTTGGTATAACTTTTTTTGTTCATTTGCTTTGGGTTGTCCCAATCATATTGTTTGTCGTATTTTTACAATCCAAGCATGTAACTGCAAACCATAACAAGGTTGCAATTGAAGTTTAATGTTAGTAGGTACATTGCATTGGTTGAGATTTTTTTAATTATTTATTTTCTAGTTTGTTTAATATTTAGTGTGTGTATTTATTGATTAATATGAGTAGCCCATGAGGCCGTATGTTTGCAAATAAAAAATTTTAGTGCCTAACTCGTCTCATTTTAGGCATGGTTCTGTGTTAGTTCGTGAACTTCGACGTACTTTAACACCCCTACTTCTGGTTCTGTGTAATGGGAGCAAATCACACGAGATAAGTAAATTACACTATAAAGATTTTGTGCGATGAGATCAACCTTTAATGTGTTGGCAATAATTGAACTCGACATTCATTTACAATAATTATATTATGCTCACTTGCATTTTATTTTCCAGACGGCATCCCAACTTGTAGCCCTAGTGAGTTTTAAGTATAATGGTGCTCTTAATTCCTCTATTGATAATTTTATTAAATTTTATCATTATTTTTCAAAAAATCATAATTGAATATAGATATTTTTAAAAAATCATATATTACTATTATTATTGTTGTTCAAACTTGCAATTCAATTTGACAATTTCATGATTTAGTGACAAAAATGTAGAGACATAAATCACTTAACATTTATTATATTGATGAAAACTAAGAAGTCACAGCAATAAATGTTAGTGATATGTGTTGTTGACTAGTAAGTCGTGAATTATGATCAGTGTTGGGAAGTTGGGACCCATAAAGGCTACAAATAGACAAATACATTGCGAATGTTATCTAAACAAAATAATTTATACTAGTATATTGTTGTTTATTTTACTACTATTTTGTTTTGTAACATAAAATACTAGTGTTACATATATTCTTATTTATACTTTATTTTTATCTTTATTTACGAAACATGTTTGGATTTATTTAGAAAAAATAGTGTACCATATTTATATTTCATAAATAATATCATGCCAGTTAGGGTTTGATTCTTGTTATAAACATTAGCGCAATCTCAATATACAACATTTTTTCTTTATAAACATTAGCAAGGGCTCGATCTTGTGTCATTCTCTATAATCTACCACAAAAAAACTAACTAAATTGCTTGTGCGGGAACGCGGGACACTTTCTTCTTTCTAGCTAGTTTGTAGTAATTAATAATTAATTGATCACAACGTTTTAAAGCATATTGTGTTACGTTGTTATTAATAGAGGCAACGCAATGGACGTGTCTATCAAATGTAACGATAAATGCTTGCCAATTTAAATGTTACGTTGAAAATATGAGACGGAACGCCTGATTTGAAACTTCTGAATTGATTTGTCAACATGAGGTGATCAATGTGAGCTTCCAATCCATTGATGCAAGGTGACTAAGGTAAGATGACAAACTTGAATCAATCTTTTCTGCACCCGGTGTATACTCCTATATGGAAGGGAGTGGGTTCAAGCCTCAGTAGAGGCATCTGTTGACTCTTTGTGTTTTAGTAGGTTAAGAAAATAGCTATGAACAGATACTACATTGTAACGGAGTCAATAGAACTAAAAAAAAATAAAAATCTGCACCTACTTAACTAGAAAAGAGTTAATATCGTCTTCTGAAATTTGAACGCATGGCCTCCCATTTCGTGTCACTAGACCACCATCATTAGCATAAAACCTCACTATTGGCTAACAAATTTATCCATTAAATAAAGGGTAGTGGGCAAAGATTGCGATTTTCCAATATCCGGCAACCTGCTATATATATATGACATAGACGCATCAACCACTACACGTAATGCATATGAATCAGCCGGTCGAGTTTGTTACATGCAATTCACTATTTAGCTTCCATATATATATGCCCCTCTCCAGATCTTTAACGTAACCACCTTAACTTAGAATCACCTTGTCGTCTTCTCTGGTTGGTGACGTCTAATCATGGCAACAGTACACAACCACTCTGCAATCTGCAGCAGTAAATACTATAAAGATTTAAAAAAAAAATTTATGGGTCGAGGCTCTGAAATAATCGCATCCTAAAACGGCCCAAAGGCTCTATTTTGGATTTGGTTCGATAATTTTTTCGGCCCAGTTGAGCAAAACATGCGAGAGAAGCGAACAGACGAGGAGGGAGCAAAGTTGGATGAGTTTTGGTGGGTGAAAAAATGTGAAATAGGATGTTGAATGGCGAAGAGAAGGATCCCATCGTGGAAATTGCTGCTCAGCATCGAGGTTTGTCAGATCTTCGTCTTGTTTATCTGTTTATCAGCCTTGATTCGATTACAACGAATAATGATTTGTAATTGCCTGAATTTTGGTTCTTTTTAGTCTTCAATTGTTGGATGGAAATGGTTTGATCTTTAGTTCATGTTTGATAGAAAAAGTTTATCAGGAATTGAGATGGGGTTTCTGGGGAGAGGATGTTAGCAGGAGAAGTGTTTGATTGTTTGACTCTGTGAAACTTTGATTGGAGTTGTGTTTTAAGGTTGTCTGGATTTTGTGAAAATCTTTGAAGTTTTCTAAATAAGAATTTGTTGATACTAAGTAAGATGATTTAGTATTTGATTGAACTTTCTTAAGGTTTAGCAGAACATAAGAACAGATATGGTGAAATCAAGAGGTAATGCTATATGGGTCCTCCGAGTATTCTGGTTTAGTCAAGTTTAGTCCTAAACTTTCAAATTGATCCCTTGGTCCTTCAATTTTCAAATTATTACCATTCTAAGTTTACCGCTCATAGTCCTTCAACTTTCAAAATTTAACCATCTCTGGTCTAAAAGAACCATGGGTGATTAAAATTTGATAGTTGAAGGATCATGGACAGTTAACTTGGACTACTGATGTAAACAATTTGAAATTCGAAAGACCACGGGTGGTCAATTTGAATGTTTAGAACAGCTAAACCACTATACCCGGAGGACCCTAGATAGTATTAACTCGTGAAATCAACATCAGAGAAGCATGGGAAAATTCTTGATAAGTGAGGAATACAGCCCAGAATCTCTCCTTTGGTTTTTGCTTTTACTGTTCTGAATCTTTTGCACTTCTTATCACTGTCTGGTTTAGATAATCTTTTTAGCATTACTATGATTTTTGAGGGGAACTAAGATATGTCTTGGTGGTTGTGCTGTGTCAATGGTGTGATGTCTCATATTTTGCAGTTGATTTGGTTATCTGTAGTCACTAGATCATTCGTCGCTTCAAATAGATTAAGATTGATAGTTATGTGTTATTTTGGTTCAATTGGAGCATCTTATTCACTCAATCATGAGTTGGTGTTGAGTGTGATGTTCTAGGATAGTTCATGGCTATATTTGTGTTGTTGGTTCATAAACGCAACACGAAAATGTTGATTAACTTAAGCATTCTTGTTCTCGTTCTCGTACAAGTATGAGCTATGCTTTATTTTATTTTATTTTTGCTTTGCGTTGGTATTATAGTGACACTGTTCTATTCGCATGTGAAGATCTGTCTGCTGCAGCTATTTAATCGAAGTTTCATCCATGGCATCTGATCATAAAGGTTATACTTATTTTCAAGCCCGGTAACATTCCATTTCTAATGAACTAGGTAGATTACATGTAACGAGTCTTTTCATTCTTCTCTTAAAAACACGATCATACTTCACAGGAAAAGCTGTCGTCCTTATGGGTCCAAGTGGTGCAGGAAAGTCGTAAGTCTTGTGATTCACATTGCTTAATGGGTTGATTTGTTTGCCATTTTTAATGTCATATCACGAGTTCATGCAACATTCTCTTTTGGTTTGATCTCGTGCAGAGTTGTAGTTTGTCGCTAACAGTTTCAGTTTCCATTTATGCATTTTCTTTAGACTTATAGATGTTCTCGATTTTGCAGAACCATAGGTGAGATGCTCGGGAAAGCAATGAATGGTCACTTTCTTGATGCAGACGACTATCACTCGCCTTCCAACAAAGGTAGCCGTTGAGGTTCAAACTTCTCGTTTCGTTATATACTAACATAGTGCAGCATTGAGAGATTTCGTTACATAACAGAAAAGATGCAGAACGGGATCCCTTTGACAGATGAAGATCGCGTTCCCTGGCTTGAGACACTGCGGGATGCCCTCAGAGCCAGCTTAACGAAGGGGCAACTAGCGGTTCTTGCTTGCTCTGCACTGCAAAAATGCTACAGAGAAATCCTCAGATCTGCTGACCCGAGATACGAACAAGGTTCCCGTGCCTGTTCAGTGAAGTTCGTTCTGCTAGATGTAACCGCTGATGTTCTTGCCGAACGCCTTAACAGACGAGCAGCAGAAGGGAAACATTTCATGCCTGCAAAGCTCTTGCAATCTCAGCTGGATTTGCTTCAGATTGATGAATCAGAAGGCATATTTAAGATCGACGCGACTCTTGATCCCCGGGATATTGTCAGCAAGATACAAGCTTTCGTAATCTGATCAAATCTAGTGGCTTTTCTATATCAGTGATTGATTCAGTTCTTAAGAGACACCATTGTAGTCTTCTTAGAAATTATCAAATATTATATGCAGAATGTATACCCTTTCTTGTCAGCAAGATGCTGCTGTAATCTGACAGTTAAACATAGAGACACAACATCTAATGTAAGACTGATCTATCTCTGCTGTTTTTCAAGCAAAATCAAGATTCTTTTTATGGCCAATAACCATAAATCACCCGATAGTTATATCATGGACCCGGGTCCACCATACTATGTGGACACGTGTCCATTTTCATACTAAATATTCACAATTTGAATTGTGAATATTCAGTATATAAATTGTGTATTTTGAATCTGAATTGACCTTACAAGGTGAATCTAGGTCCACAAAATAATTTGTCATAAATCACCCTAGAATGGTTGACGGTGTTACTCTATGTACGCAGGTTCAAAAAACAAAATTTGCATACTGAATGTTCATAATTTATCAACTATTCAATATGTAAATTGTGAATATTTATGTGATAACTCAAGTTTAATTAGATGAATATTTATGTGATAACTCAAGTTTAATTAGATATTTTTTTTGATGACGAAGGAAACTTATAATCATATTTACATAATAATTTTTAAATCATGAGAGATAAAATTATATTAATAAGACTATGTGAGGCAAGCTTAATGGATAACCGTATATTGAAACAATACATTTCTTTGTGCAATCACTTTCTTATAAAATTATTAAATTATTCTTACACGTAAACAAATTGATGTGTTATACTGTCATTACTGTGTGTGCGACTAATTTGTTTGTGTTTTGAATTAAAAATTGAAACGCCACCGTACTGAGCCTAATACATCCAAGACTTTATTGATTTGGGTCAAATGTCACAATTATGAATTAAAAAGGGCATAATTGGATTTCCTACATGGCAATTTGACTGTCCAACATGTAAGCAATGAAGTTGAGATAGATGTAGTACAATGTTTATCTCATCTCTTACAAAATCTAAATCTAGTTGCTGGATTTTTCATAGGATTTAAAGGACGAAAAAACCCAAAGATTTGAAGCATAATTTTCATAGTAGAAATTTATGAGCGAGTTTGATTCTGACCAACACTATTTTGGTGGAACCCATAATCCTAGTGTAGTTTAAGTCAACATTTTTCTGTGATTTACTTATTGTACTATTCAGGGACGGTGGAGCCAATACGAGGCAGCTGTCACCCCTCCCCCACCCCACCTCACCCCTTATATATAAGAGACCCTTGTATATATATAATAAATGTTTACATATAAGTAAATAATATAGATATAAATTTCTCAAAGATGAAGTAGCACAGATGATTAAGTATGTATGTGTTGACGTGTTGTAGTAGAGGTCAAGCAATCAAATCTCCCAACAGAACAAGACTTTAAAAGTAAAGTAAAACCTTATTTATTCCGGCACCAATCGATTCAATTGATGATAATCAAGAAAAATGTTGGATCAAGCCAATGAGTGTTGTGTTTTGTTCAAAAACACAGCAGGTTTATTTTGAATATAATGCACAACAGACGACCACGCATGATCACTCAAGAAAATATATGCATGTGTTCTTAATTCCTAGGTTAGTTTCCATTGATGTGATGGAACAAAATCCATTATTACAAGGAAAATATCACCCAAGATTAAGGATTCAAAAGCCGACAATGTTGAACATTATTGTGTCCCCAGCCTCATTAAATATGTGTCACAATTTCAGCCGCCAACAGCAAATAAGTTGGAAAACTACTATACAAAGAAGTTTTACTATACAAGTCTGAATTGAAAAATTTTACCATTTCGATTCACACTATAGTATTAATTTGTATTGATTGTAAATAAAAATCTATCAATTACACATGTGGGGACTTGGGGCACAAGGTATTCTGGAATGGAAAATATTATATGTACTCTCATTTTTTATTCTTATTTTTTACTCTTACACCGAAAATTTTGATGTAGACACTTGTATTGGGACTCACATGAAAAAAGTAATTTATTAATACCCGTCACGGAATAAAATTTATAGGGTAAGATTTGAAAGTACATATAATAGAACTCTTCTGAAACACTTAACTACATATAAAATATGGTTTTTGGATTGTTCTATGTATACGTGATGATACTAAAATTGAGGGTTTGAATATTTATGAATTTATCTTTTGGATTAAGGGGTTACCCATAGCTGACCAGCTCAAACCCAAGGGCTTGAGGTTCGAACCCACGACCTCTCGGCCTCTCTTACCACTTGGGCTACCCTTACGGGCTTTATGAATTTATCAATGTTATCATTGGTTAAGCATAATGTATTATGTCAAATTGTAAAACAGTTGTTAAATATTTTTAGTCAACGTATATACCATTTAATTTTGCATACCACATCTTATTGAGTTCACACTTCACATTGTACGCTTAATTCTTATTGCATACCACATCTTATTGCGTTCACACTTCGTATTGTACGCTTAATAAAAAATTAAAAAAAAAAACTCTTTAAATTTTTTTTTTTGGTAATGTCGAGATTGTTCTAAACCACTCTCAAGAACAATACTCATTCGGAAACCTAATGAGAGCATTAAATATATACAGTAATGCGTTGATATCCATATTTCCACGAGATCGATATAACTAATCTAGTTAAAGTTTCATATATACCAGCTTATATATGTGTGTGTGTGAATGAGAATACCTACATAAGATTAATTAAGAAAACTTGCAGTCACTAACTATGAATATACATTAAAAATTTTATTTTTATGCAGTAACTCGCAAATCATACAAAACATGTGTACCAAATTTGAGCTGGATATGAAGAGAAACATACAAAATTGTAAAAGGAGACCACTTTTGACCTTTATCAGACATCGACTACTATACAGTCGGTAATCTGGAAATCGAATTCTCATTACAGAGACCATATAGCTCATAGGCTGTTTGAAACATTCTAGAGCTTGAAAAAGCACACAAAAATCTATTCTTGGCGCCCATAAAAACATCCTTTCAGACATAACAATTGTCGGTAATAAATCATTGAAGAATAACAAATTAAGGAATCTCAGAAGATTCATTAAAGTCTCTGAAAATGTTTGCATTATTTGTCTTTTTTTGCGGTATTATGATGCCGATTTCTACGTATGCAGACACCATTATCACTCCCGATCAGGCCCTGGTGGATGGGGAAACGGTGGTTTCCCCCGCCGGAGTTTTCGAGCTAGGGTTTTTCAGCCCCGGAAGTACGCCGGAGAATCGCTACTTGGGAATATGGTACAAGAAAATATCGCACGGGACGGTGGTGTGGGTGGCCAACAGAGATTCTCCGGTGAAAGGCAACTCCGGCAGGCTAATCCTTAACCCTAACGGAACTTTAATTTTGATCGACGGCAATAATCGCACGGTTTGGTCGGCGAATTCATCGAGAGCCTTGAAAAACGCGGCGACGCGTCTCTCCGACCGCGGAAACCTTGTAGTCTTCGACGTCGCCGGCACCGGCGATGACCGGAGTTTTGGGTGGCAGAGCTTTGATTATCCTTCCGACACGTTGTTGCAGGGAATGAAGCTGGGGAAGAATTTAGTTACCGGGAAGGAGTGGTTCATCTCGTCGTGGAAGAGCGCGGAGGATCCGTCCACCGGCGAGTACGTGAACCGTCTAAACTCCGACGGGTACACGCAGGCGTTTGTGATGAAAGGTTCGGAAATAGAGTTCAGTACCGGGCCCTGGAACGGCCGGTCCTTCACCTCCAGCGTGGCTTCCCGTCCAAACACGTATTACACCTACAAATTAGTCTCCACCTCCGACGAAATCTACTTCTCCTACGACCTCATCAAAAACATGTCCGTCCTCACCAGGCTGGTATGTAACATTTTTTCATTAATATGATGGGGATTATTCTCTGATAGCCGTGCATCAATGATAGTCGGAAACAGACCCACTACTAAGTAGACCTCGGACCGACCTTTGCTGACCCCTCGTGATCATCTTCCCAACAATATTAGCCGCCAAGCTCCTTTGGAGGGCACCTTATGCAAGTGGTGGGATAATCATCGCACCCGGTCTACTTAAATCAGAACCAACCTACCGACCTAATTCTAGCAATAGAATACAGTACCCTCAAGAGTATTAGGGCACGTGGTCAAGCCCTCTTGGGCCCTAGTCTAAACCTGTGCATGGGTTCCACGTGCCTTACATGACGGATGACCGAAACTTGTTTCATCCTCATCCCTATAAATAACTTTTGGCTATTTCTATAGGTAATCGTAGGTTCGAGGCCTCTAACCCACTGTCACCTATTTATAATTTCATAAGTTAAAAGCAAACGGTGTAAAGAGACATTGACCCAAACCGACCCTAATAACATATCTCGTAGTTAGTGCTACTCGTATATACTACATCAAATATATTAAGGCTTTAATTATATAGTGAAAGTGAACTGAATGATCATAAGTGGTTAGTTTATTTAGATTTGTGTTGAATTCATGGATTATATTTATAAAATCTAGGTCATCATGCCAAACGGACAAGTCCAGCATCTCACCTGGATCGAAAGAACACAAAACTGGATAGTGTACTTGAACGTGCAGGTCGATAATTGCGACCGGTACGGCCTGTGCGGGCCGTACGCCACCTGCAACATCGACAACTCGCCCCCCTGCGGCTGCCTCGAAGGCTTCCGCCCCAAGTTCACCAAGCAATGGAACGAGGCCGACTGGTCCGGCGGCTGCGTCAGGAACAATCCGGTGGGTTGTGGGAAGGAAGATGGGTTTAGGACACTTTCCGGCATTAAAATGCCGGATTCTAGGAAGACATGGTACAGCACCACTGTGAATCTTAAGGAATGCGAAAAGATGTGTCTGCAGAACTGTTCTTGCACTGCTTACACGGTTCTTGATGTCAGGGATGGGAGTGGCTGCTTGATGTATATTGATGAACTCATTGATATGAGAGAGCTTTCCCAGAACGATCAGCCATTATATGTCAGAATGGCTGCATCAGACATAGGTATATATTGTAACTATTCAATGCTCGCTCGTTTGGTATTATTAGTCACCCCTTAGTGAATTTTATTTTTTTTTGGTTTTTTTTTTTAGGAGTGTGATTAGGAAATAGAAGGTGCATAGATGGGAGTGAAGAGAAAGAGGGGGGGGGGGGGGGGGAACAAAGCTTATTTAAAATAAAAAAATCAAACTCAAGTTGCTGCACGCGCCTGCTGGGCACAGTTGTGACTGGCTGATTTTTGCTGTGGGACCACATATCTGCGAAAAACCCTTAATTTGCCGGAGGAGCTCACTTATTCTCTCTCCATAACCTCTCTCATCCACTTCACCTAAATTTTTCTTAAAATCTTATCCATAATCCACTATTATGGATAGCCTTACACCATATTTTACTGTTCAATGCTCAGGGTGGTATTATTAGCTACCTGTCGGACCATATTTCACTGATTGTTATTATAATGTTGCAGCTGCAGATAAGAGGCAAAAGAAACAAAGAGTTATGGCAATTTCAATTGCATTATCTGCAGTTATAGGGTTTCTTCTCCTCTGCTTTTTGGTGTGGTGTGGACTCCATAGAAGGAGGAGCAAAAGAGATTTGTATGATGATGAAGAGATGGAGTGTCCAATGTTTGATTTAGCTACAGTTTCAGCTGCCACCCATAACTTCTCTAACAACAATATGGTCGGAGAGGGCGGATTTGGAGCTGTTTATAAGGTATTTGGAAGACAAAAATCCAATATTTATTTTTTTGCTATGGTTAGCAAGAAATGTAGGTAAGTAGGTTAATTAATGTAAAAAGGTTGAACTTTTAGGGTAAGTTGGCAGAAGGAAAAGAGATAGCAGTGAAGAGGCTGTCAAGGCAATCTTTACAGGGAAAACAAGAACTTCAGAACGAAATGGCTCTCATCTCCAAGCTTCAACACAGAAACCTTGTAAAACTTCTAGGTTGTTGCCTTGAAGGAGAAGAGAAGATGCTGATCTATGAGTTCATGCCAAACAATTCCTTGGACCATTTCATTTTTGGTACTGTCTAAAATTTTCACTCTATAGATCTGATGATGATAACTTATGGGTTAGTTATGATGATCATCTTAAATGGCTTGCAGATCCAGAGCGAAGAGGAGTTCTTACATGGCAGCGCCGGTTTGATATTGCAATGGGAATATCGCGTGGACTGCTTTACCTTCATCAGGACTCGAGGTTGAGAATTGTTCATAGAGATCTTAAAGCTAGTAATATTTTACTAGACAACAACTTCCGTCCAAAGATTTCTGATTTTGGTCTTGCCAAAATCATGGACCTAAACCAAACAGAGGGTAAAACGAGACTAGTTATAGGAACATAGTAAGTTCTTTATCCAAATTTGTAATTCATTCGGAAGCTATGGAACTAGTATACTAATTCAAACTCTTGCAGCGGTTACATGTCTCCAGAGTATGCAGTTGACGGGAAATTCTCAGTCAAGTCAGATGTGTTTAGTCTAGGTGTGTTGATACTGGAACTAGTGAGCGGCAAAAAGAATCAAACATTTCGTCACTCAGATCATCTGCATAATCTCTTGGGACATGTAAGCACCAAACCATACATTTCCTTCTTCCTAAGACACAACATAAGACTGCATTTACTCCAATTCTTCAATTTTCAAATATCGAGTTTTTCTCCTATATTCTAACTAGTCCAGTTAACATTGTATGTCAGGCATGGATATTGTGGAACAAAGGCAGGGCAGTGGAGCTGATAGATGAATACCTGGAAAAGTCATCATATGTAGAATTTGAGGTGGTGAGATGCATTCAGGTAGGGCTGTTGTGTGTTCAAAAAGCCCCCGATGACCGGCCGACGGTGGCATCAGTGGTTTCGATGATGGGGAACAAGGATGTGCGGCTGCCGCAGCCTAAACAGCCTGGTTTCTTCGTGGAGAGGAGCTCAAACTCGACTGGTTCAACATTGGTCTCTGAAAATGAACTGTCATTAACCATTATGGAAGCTAGATAGCTCAGATTTCCAGCTGCTCTGTAACAACTAACAAAACTGAATTGGCATTTGTAAATATAGATATCATAGATTCAATAATGTAATTGTCTCTGAGAATAAGTAGGAGATATAAAAATATGGAATTCACATTCAGAAATTTGGAAGTTGCAGCATCATAATGATGCTGATCCGAAAATACCAAACGATACATTTATCACAGTTCACACAGGTAAACTGTGAATACAAGACTCAACAGAAGAGTTTCCAGGTTTCATTTACATAGGATGACATTCATACATTGCAAGACTCATTAGCGACTACGCATCATAAAACGGGGTTATAGTTTGTAGACTCGTGTCCTTCTACACTTGGCGCTGCAAAAAAGAACACGAAAAATAAATATCAGAGACATATATGCTTAATAATCACAGAGCAATGCCAGAATTTTTGTGTGTGTGGTGGGGTGGATAAGAAACTATTTTTATCCTCAAACGAGGAGGCGGAAATTATTCATCAAGAAGGAGACTAAGAACGGAAAAATACACACCCTCAGCCAAGACAGGATGTAATGAGCAGAGCTCCAAATTACAATCACGAATCTGTCATAACAAAATAGGTGCAACAAGGTCTTTAGACAAGAACTTAAATAAATGCTATAAGTAATTTAAAAATGGAAACATAAGGTTTGATATGTTCACAAGCCATGGCACAATGAGAAATGATAGAATAGGTAACAGAAAGTTGGAAAAAAAAAAAAGTTAATGCCAAGCAAAGAGCAATACACGCGTGACAGAGAGAGAGAGAGAGAGAATGACCTTTGGCTCAAGTAGTTCAAGGAATATGCCTATATCCTAAAAATAAAGAAAGCTTCTGAACCCCTTTTCAGTATAAAGAGATACTCAGAATGGAATAGAGTATAAATTCCATTTTCACTTCAAGATCAATTATAGAACATGAAAGCTTCTGGGCATCTTTTCAGTATAAAGAGATTATCAAAATTCAATGGTATAAATTCCATGTTCACTTCGATAGTAAAGAAATGAATCCCACTAGAAGTTACCACACTTACAAGAAAACCAATTTTAGCACATGCATTCATTTGAAATTGTTTATGTGCCACAATGGGGGGTTTATCCTAAACTGTCAGCAACAACGCTGCAGACTACACAAGCAGGGAAGCAAGTAAAACCTCTCTTTAAAACATCCTTCTTCCGGCTTGATCAGAGATGCTACATCAAAACTATTTTTTCTTTCATTTAAGGAAACATATGAATTTAAAAATCCATAGGTAAATGCGGATAAGCTGCATCAAAGCCATCAATTGTCCAATTAACACAATTATAACTATTTTATAATCCACTTGCTTCATTGAGCTAACTACTAGCCATGCTGCAGATCATAGAGAAATAACAGGAAAGCATAATTTGCTCATAGAATTGTGTACGTAATTAAAGATACTAAGATACAACATTAATGATCATTTATCAGTTATCACTACTGGAAACTAATGCAATCATCATCCAAAGACCGAATTAAATCATAATAATCATAAGGAAACATGTAGCAATTCAGATACCTTTGCGATCATCATGTGCATCGTGGTACTCTGGTTCGTCTTCCTCCTCTGCCACGGATGCAACAGAGATCACAGGTTCAGCGTTAGCATTTCCAGCATCCTTCTCGTCAGGATACCTGACAACAACAACAGGGCAAACGCAATGCCTAACACAGTAATCACTGACGCTTCCAAGCCTGCCGTTGTTTCCTTTCCTAGTAGCTCCAAATCCACGGCTCCCCATGATGACGGCGTTGAGTCCTAACCTCTCGACTTCGAGGCAGAGCCTCTCCTTCATATCGTGGTCCTTTACGATGTGGATTTTGAACGGAATCTGCGCGTCCACCAGCGGCTGAGCCAGATCGGAGGCCTTAGTGATGGTGAAAGTGTCGAAATCGTCCTCCAGCTTCTGCTGCGACTCCTCGTTGTCAGTGTCGACGATGGAGAGGTCAACCGATCCCCAGTCGGCGCCGTAGAGCACCGAGGTGGGGCGGACGTGGACGAGAATCACGGCGTCGCCAGGGCGGAGGTACTGGTGCACCGCCCACTTGACGGCAAAGGCGGACTCATCGCTGAGGTCCACGGCGATGCCAATCCTTCGCTGAGCTCCGGCGGTCGGCGTTTCGGTAGAAGAAGGAGTTGTCGGCGGCGGAAATCGCGGAGACGACGACCGGACTTTGATATTGGCGAGACGCGGGAGGTCGGAATCCACGGAGGAGTTCGCCTGATTATGCTGCATTTTCTGGAGAATTCCCGGGTGGGGGTTAGGGTTTTTCTTAACGTTGACTGATTTTCCGTCCTTTCGACTTCTGCAAGAAACAGATGAGAGGAAATGAGACCTTCGCTCCCAACACTAAAATGGCTACTTCATTGCGTGCGTGCTCAAAGCTGAAAATTAATGGGCCTCACTGTCTATAAACCCGACCCAATTCCAAAATATCTCTGTCATCTCAAATCGGCCCTGTCTACTCAGCCCAATAAAAAAATTAACATACTACTCAGTATATGTTTTCAGTTAATAGATTATGTGTTGTAAATAAATTGGAGACGGCATATTATGTGCCTATAGTTAATATGTATTTAGTTAATATATTATGTGTCTTCAACTTTATTTACATAAACATAATCTGTTAACTGCAAACATTGTGGATCCTGGTCCAATGTATAAATTGCCTCATATCTATATCCAATGAGATTAGATTAATCAGCAAATTATATTATGAACTCGAGTCCATATTATATGGTGAGCACTCATACAAGTTCATAATATTTTGATATAAGTTCATTTAGTTTAGTGTACTTAAGTTCGCTTGTATACTTTAGGTCAAAATGATCTTATAGAATTAATGAATTATAGTACACAAAAATTAACTTTTATTATACTAAAAATAAACATATATCACATGCCCATCTTGTAAAATAGGCTATAGTCCAAAATATAACTACCGTGATTAATCTAGCAGGTCTCGTTCAAGCTCATTTCAAACTTTCAAGTTCCAACATCATACTTGAGTCACTCGATCCCTTCCAACATTATTTATGTCAGACTAGTTTAACTATGTTTTGAACCCTGATCCACAGTATAAGCATTGATCCATATCTCACAAGATTAGATTAATTTAGCTGGATCTTGCTCGAGCCCATATATATTCAAACTTCCAGAATCATTGACTCATACGCCTTTCAACATCATTTCTGATCTTCTAGTCTAGTTTGGTCGAGTCTTGTTTGAGCCATTGTTCATACTCAGAAATTCATGTTTAAGTGAGCAAAACCAGCTCTTCCGCTTGAGGTAACACTTACAGGTAGTGGAATATAATGTTGGTGGTATTTGTTTCAAATTGCTAATGTAATAAACGTTCTGCGAATGGAGTTGCCCACTTATTAGCTCGTCACTCTATTTCTAATGGAGATCGTATGGAGTTGTTTAGTAACCCACCTAACTTTATTTGTAACACTGATCTCTCATATTTGAATCTAATTCTTTCTCTTTTTTTTTTTTCCAAAAAAAAATTGTTGGTTTTATTGTTAGAATCCATTTTTCCACTAAAAAGGAATTGGAGATGAGAAAGTTTAGATGGGGTTTAGCTAGTTTTGTGTTGCTGAGATGAATCTGAGTTTATACTATCCTACTCAGTACAGATTGTGCAGTTGCCTGCCTCCCTTTATAGCTCTGCCTGCCACAGTGCCACCACCCCTATCAACCAACAACCATGTCATTCTCTATGCATATATACCACCAGTATATATGCTTGCTTGATATATATATAGAGAGAGAAGTGAGTAGGCTGCTTTTAAGATGAACTTTTTTGGACCTACTTTAAAAAACATCCCTTTAGTGGTTTCTTGACTTCCACAAACAGAAAAGTTCTGAATTGCACTCCTTGTGTTTCAGCACCTAAACCATACAAATAAACCCTATTTAGGCAAACCCCCTTTCTCTCTCTCTACATATATGTCTCTCTCTCTATATATATTTAATAGATAAAAAAAATTTCAAAGTCTAATCTTTTTAGTAGAACCTAAAGCTAGGGTTTTGTAAACCACCACTGCTACATATTTTCTTCTTCCAAACTTTTCGTTGGATAAGTTTCGGGAGCACTCTTAATCCCATGTTTAAGCGACTCAAACAGATCAGAAACCATCCACATACCACTGCTACATATTGAAAGTTTTCTTCTTCTTCCAAACTTTTCGTCGGATAAGTCTCGACGGCACTCTTAATCTCATGTTTAAGTGACTCAAACGGATCAGAGACCATCCACATAAAAACTACCACTGCTACGTATTGAAAACTTTCGTCTTCTTCCAAACTTTTTGTTGGATACGTCTCGATCAGTAGCACTCTTAATCCCATGTTTAAGCGACTCAAACAGATTGGAGATGATCCACAACATCAAGAAATTAGTGCATGAATGTACATATATATCTAAGGCTGGCTAGGTTACAAGATCAAGCAATTCACAACGACATTGGTGCAGATGATGACAAATAGATATATAGGGAAAATAAAAATGATGAATATCCATTCCATGATAAATAAATAATGGTAAATATAAGTGATGAAGAACAGAAAAGGTGAGCCATATATAATAAAGCATCTCACTGACAGAAATCTTGCAGAGAGAGAGAGAGAGACAAAAGACCAGAAACTGTATTGCTCCAATTTGGAGAATGATAATAGTTTGACAAGCAAAAGGGCAAAGAAAAAGCAGTGTTTTCGGGTCTTGATAAACAGCATTTCACCCAAATGTGAAAAGACAAAAAAAAAAACAAGGTTTCATTAATTTAATTTCTTCTTCTTCATTTTCAGTATCTGATGGCTACTATAACCCTAGCTAGCTAGTAAGAAAGCCTAAGGGACAGGTCAATTGTAGTAGTAGTAGTGGTGGATGAATTAGAAGCATCAAAAGAAGCTTCACCACTACTAGCCATGGCAGCAGCAGCTACAACAGCAACTGGAGAAGAAGATTCTGAAGCACCACTAGCCCTCATCATCACCACATCATGATCATCATCATCCTCAGAACTGTTCCTCTCTGCAGGGAAAAACTCATACTCTTTCATCCCTTTTGATGCTGCTGATGAACAACTCCCCTTCATCAATCCCTACAAATCACTCCATTAATTCTGGGTATCAAATTAAAGCATCAAGAAAAACTAATCCAATCAAATAGCTCAACTGGCAAGCAAGCTAAGAAATTTCGAGAAAATCTGGTTCGATCCCCATGACGATTCCCCTTGGCCAGCTCCAGGAACAGGCGGGATCGTTAGACAGATAAAGACTCGAAACACACAAACACAAAAGAAATGGTTTTTGGGTGGAGGTGAGATTAGTGTTTACCTTGTCAGAAAAACCCACATGAAGGAACTGTTTGGGGTTGAAGCCATTGGGATATTCTTGAGTTTCTTCTCCAATGATGTTGACCCATTGATTGTAGCCCAGATTTCCATCATTCCCTCGCTTTTTCTAAGGAGACAAAGATAGATAGATAGATAGATATGTTAAACTAACATTTTTTAAAATGGGGATTAGAATAAAAAAAGGTTTTTTCAGACCTTGTGGCAAACATTGCAGATTTGATGGTGATGATCAGAGAGAGATGGGGGAGGGTTGAAGGTGAAATTTGGTGTTGAAGAGAGCTCTTTCGAGTTCTCCTTCACATTCCCAGCATGGAAAAGATTGGAATAATTCCCAAATCCGTACAGATCATGATGGGAACCCCCCAAAGAAGCAGCCGCAGCAGAAAGCGGGAACTGAAAAGGGATGGCGGCGGCGCCGTTGATCATCGCCGCCCCGCCGCCGCCGCAGGCGGCGGCGGGGGAAAACACGATGGGCGGCGCGTGATGAACAATCGCCGGCACTGTTACATTAACGCTCAGAGGATTATTGTTACTATTCATCTTCAATCTTTGATGATCCGCTTGCAAACGGAGGCGCTCAAGCTGAGCCACCCCCATTCCTCTCTGCGGCGTTTTCTTCTTCTTCGCCTCATTCCCGGCGGCGGCGGAGCCGCCGCCTCTGCTTTTTCTCCGACCACCGCTCCGGGAACCCTCC
This sequence comes from Ipomoea triloba, assembly GCF_003576645.1. Taxonomy (NCBI): domain Eukaryota; kingdom Viridiplantae; phylum Streptophyta; class Magnoliopsida; order Solanales; family Convolvulaceae; genus Ipomoea; species Ipomoea triloba. The sequence continues at coordinate 30,229,484 of NC_044920.1, read as the reverse complement.
GGCGCCGTTCTTTTGAAATGATCCCCAAACGACGACCCACCGTCCATTCTCACTCCTTTCCTCCGATTAAACACTAAAGATTTAATCTTTTTGAGTAGAAAAAAAGTGGGGAGAGAGAGAAAAACCCAACCAAAACTCCTACAGCTGAGAAATGCAGGAAGACATGGCTGGCTGTTATGTTCTTGTGTTCTCTCTGTCTCAATATATAGTACAACAATTTCGATACTGCCACTCCCTTTTTCACTTGTGCCAACTTGCTTTCCATATTTGTCTTTTGCGTTTTTAAGAGACTTTATGGTTTTTTTTTTTTTTTTTTTTTTTTTTTTGNTTTTTTTTTTTTTTTTTTTTTTTTTTTTTTTTTTTGGAAATAAGAGACTTTATGGTTTGTAGTAAAAATATTACGGGAGTAATTAATATCATTTTGTCATTCCAATTAAATAGTAATTGCCATTTTAGTATAGAATTTAAGAGCCATATAGTTAATTATATTTCAATTAAATACTATACATTCATACAACAATATTAATTGATTACAATTAAAACACATACTTCATAATTAAGTATTAGATTTATCATATCAGTGACAGCCTAGCAGGGTAGGTGGATCATGATTCTTGTACGGAAGGTCATTGAGTTCAATTCTTAACAATACGTTCTTGGTCGAGCACGTCGCACAAGCTCTTTCTAGTGTGATTTGTCTCGGTTAATTAGGGTATTTGTCCATTCACTAATTTTTGAGCTCGAGTAAATATTATCTAAACCCGTTTGACAGTACATGCTGACAAGGGTAGTCGGAGCATATTTAGAAATATATTTATTTTATTAAAAGAGAGATAAAGAGAAAAACATACACGTCAGGATGTATCAGGTGTCAGCTCACTTTTTGTCGGTATGAGTTCGGTAGACTGCACTTGCTAGTACGTCATGGCTGACGTCAATGTATTATTTTTTATTGTGAGTTAATTATATTTTTTATTATATATTTATAGGTGTCAGTCTATTTTAGTCATACTAGTATTTTCGCCCCTACGTTGCACGGAATTGATTTGCTATAAGATGTTAACTCTTTTTTTTTTTTTGTTCTAGATTTATACGTGTCATTTTCAAAATATCCATGTTGGTCCTAACATTATTGTGGCATTACCATTTTTGGTTATTCGTTTGACAATACATGCTGACTAGCTAGGGTAGCCGGAGCATATTTATAAATATATTTTTTTTTACTAAATAAGAGATAAAGAGAAAAATGTACACGCCAGGATGTATCGAGGTGCTAGTCTGCTTTTTGTAGGTAGGAGTTTGATAGATTGACACCGCACGTGCTAGTACGTCATGGCTGACGTCAATGTATTATAATTTTATTGTGAGTTAATTCTATTTTTTTACATATATTTATTGATGTCCGTCTATTTTAGTCATACTAGTATTTTTGCCCCTACGTTGCACGGAATTGATTTGCTATAAGATGTTAACTCTTTTGTTTTTTTTGTTCTAGATTTATACGTGTCATTTTCAAAACATCCATGTTGGTCCTAACATTATTGTGGCATGACCATTTTTTGTTATCTGTTTGACAGTACATGCTGACGTCAATGTATTATAATTTTATTGTGAGTTAATTCTATTTTTTATCATATATTTATTAGTGTCCGTCTATTTTAGTCATACTAGTATTTTTGCCCCTATATAGTACAACAATTTCGATACTGCCACTCCCTTTTTCACTTGTGCCAACTTGCTTTCCATATTTGTCCTTTGCGTTTTAGAGACTTTATGGTTTGTAGTAAAAATATTACGGGAGTAATTAATATCATTTTGTCATTCCAATTAAATAGTAATTGCCATTTTAGTATAGAATTTAAGAGCCATATAGTTAATTATATTTCAATTAAATACTATACATTCATACAACAATATTAATTGAGTACAATTAAAACACATACTTAGTCAGTCTATTTTAGTCATACTAGTATTTTCGCCCCTACGTTGCACGGAATTGATTTGCCATAAGATGTTAACTCTTTTTTTTTTTTGTTCTAGATTTATACGTGTCATTTTCAAAACATCCATGTTACATTTGTCCTAACATTATTGTGGCATGACCACTTTTGGTTATCTGTTTGACAGTACATGCTGACTAGCTAGGGTAGCCGGAGCATATTTAGAAATATATTTATTTTACTAAATAAGAGATAAAGAGAAAAATATACACGCCAGGATGTATCGAGGTGCCAGTCCGCTTTTTGTAGGTAGGAGTTCGATAGATTGACACCGCATGTGCTAGTATGTCATGCCTGGCGTTAGTGTATTATCATTTTAATATGAGTTAATTTCATTTTTGTCATATATTTATTGGTGTCCGTCTATTTTTGTCATACTAGTATTTTCGCCCCTACGTTGCACGGAATGGATTTGCTATAATATGTTAAGTCATTTTTTTTTGTTTTAGATTTATAAGTGTAATTTTAAAAGTATCCATGTTGATCCTAACATTATTGTGGCATGACCATTTTGATTATCCGTTTGACAGTACATGCTGACTAGGGTAGCCGGGGATCATATTTAGAAATATATTTATTTTATTAAAAAAAGAGAAAGAGAAAAATATACGTGCAGGATATATCGAGATGTTAGTTCACTTTTTGTAGGTAGGAGTTCGGTAGATTGACACCGCACGTGCTAGTATGTCATGCCTGACGTCAGTGTATTATTATTTTAATATGAGTTAATTCCATATTTTTATCATATATTTAATGTATCAGTCCACTTTTAGTCCCTCTTTTTTTTTTTTCAAAACATCTCATTTAGTCCTAGTATTATTGTAGCATAACTATTTTTATTCATATGCCAAAAAAATGTTTAAATAAAGTTAAATATAAGGACATTTTGGTCTATTTAGTTCTAAGTGTTAAGTCAATTTTTTTTTTTTGGTTCTAGATTTGAGTTAATATACCTCCAATGGTCCTCGAGTATTGGAGTTTTACCAGTTGTGATCTTTCGAATTTAAAATGACCACGAGACGTCCTCCAAGTTTTAAAAAATAACTACTCATGGTCCTTAGAGGAGTCTCAGGGTCATTTTAAAATCAGGCTATTTTAAGAATTAAGACCACGAGTGATTATTTTTTATATTAATATATATATATATATATATATATATATATATATATATATATATATATATATATATATATATATATATATTAAAAGGAGATACATACAAATATATACACTACCCACAATCTAGTACAATATTGCTAAACTCAGTCCCAAAGTGATGAGTATTATTTTGTCCATCAAAGGTTAATTATCAATCCCTATTCCATAAGGGCCTATTTTCTTTTGTATAAAATGCAGTCATAAATTTTTTCTTCAATGCAGTTGTAACAAATCCATTCCGTGCATCGCACGGGTGGAAATACTAGTTATATATTATATTATAAATTTTTTTGGACGACGAGAAAAATTCACAACCACTATTCGAAAGACTGCATTGGATTAACCCTGTTTCTATATAAGGGAGAGGGGGTGGTGTGGTAAACATACTAGCATGAACAATATATATGGGTTTTCAAAAAAAAAAAAAACAATATATATGGGGAAACTACACCTGAACACACCTTTTAATAGGGGAAGGTGAAGCATGAAGAATAGTGCCTGGTATATATTGCCCCCATCCCAAAAACATCCTACCATCTATGCTTGCTACTATCTAGTCTTAACCCCAAAATTAGTAACAAATCTTTGAAATTCTTGAAAAGAGATACACTGTAAGCAGATATCAGATACCTACTATATGCTGTTTATTCTTGCCCCTTCAACCCCCAACTGCCCACTATGTTTTGCACATGTATCATATCACAACACTACATTCACATCAACCTTAAATCTAGAGCTTTTTTCACGGGTTATCAACAATGTTTAAGATTACAAACATGAATGAATATTCATTATATTTAGCCATGTTTCAATGAAAAAAATTGGGCATATATATATGCATGTATTGAAATTTGAAAGAATTCAAGAAAGTAAAAGAGGATTTTAGTGCTTGCCTGCAGCTCTAGGGAATCAGGCTATGATGTTACATGTATGTATTCATTGGAGTAGCTAGGTAGCTTAGGATTGTAATCATGTCAATATACTGCCCTCCTTTCTCCATTTCCAAAAGCCTGTGGGCTCCTCAGTTAATGTCCCAGTAACAAATGTCATTGTCCTGAAAGTTTTAAGGTCAAAAAGGATAAAAATAAAGCAAAGGTGAAAAGAGGGAACAATTAAGGGTTGTTGGGTTTGCATGATCTTCATTGGTTCACGGTATACACTTGTTGTCCCTGTCAACTTCAATTTTCTGGTGATGATGGTTCAGTCCACAGATAATTAACTTGTGTTGGGGTATGTTACTTCTTGTGTCTACATAATGCATGCCCAGATTATCTGATCTTCATATATATTACCTGCATGCATGGAGAATAGAAACATAGTATGATTGCAGCATATAATTAGGTAAACAAGGGTTAATTTTATCCTAAATTAATTAATTATCAAGAAAATAGTCAAATAGACTCCTAAACTTTACACCAAAAGTCAATTAAGCATCTAAACTTTTAAAAAGTGCAATTAAACTCTTTAACATGTCAAATTTAGACAATGAATTCCAAGAACCAGTAAATAACATGTTAAGTTCAGCGGCAAAATCCGGTGGCCGAGCCGTCGTCAATCGCCATCTCTGACAGAAGGCAGCCATCAGGTCACCTTCTTGATCGAAAATGTCGCCTTCTCCGGCGAAGGTGACCTTTTACTGGTCTCCCTCACCGGAGAAGGCGACCTTTTGGTTGCCTTCCATCGGAGATCGCGACTAGCTCTGATTGTCGAATTTTACCGCTTGAACTTAAATGACCTGTAATAACAGATTATTTATCGATTCTTAGGTTTCATTGCCTCAATTTGACATGTTAAAAAATTTAATTATATTTTTCAAAAGTTTAAGTGTCTAACTGACTTTTGGTGTAAAATTTAAGAACCTATCTAACCTTTTTCTCTTAATTATCTAACCAACTCGGATAAGTTGTCCTAAGTTTTACTGAGCAAATATTATCTCCACGTCGCTATTACACAGCCGCCTACGAACAGTTATCCGAGGAGAAAAGCACCTCCTCGTACGGGACGGCCCAGGATAAATATTGATCTCCTACTACACACCCATATCACCACATGCAGTGGGATGGGGGTGTAGAGTGGGGACCACCTAGAGTTTGGTGGTCCCACAGGCTCAGTTTCTCTCTCTCTTTCTCGACTCAGATTTCTCTTCCGTTAAAATGATGGTCTTTCATTATTTCCTTGTCTGTACTAGAAATCTGGAAAGATGACACACCAAAAATGGGAAGCCAGAAAGCAGCCCACTGCTTGACGTGTCGACTTGCATTATATTCCCTCAAAAACTCAAAATCCTCACAGATTTCTTGTTGACACTTGAGAGGAGCTTAATTCAACCTAATGGATTGGCTTGGGTAGGTCATGCCGATTGGATTCTTTGTCCCAAAAACAACACCAAACAAAACATATATACTCAATTCTGGTAACACGCAAAACTAAGACTAAATTTAACTTATTATTCACTCTCACCTATATATTATACACTCAACAACTTTTTAATATCATTATCGTCTTTTGCACCAGATACAATACAAAAAAACTTTAGAGTTGTACGAGTATTATGAATACATTTATTTCTAGAGCAAATACTAACTTTGGTTCTACAAGTATTTACAAAATTACAATTTTGGTCGACATGCTTAATTCCTATCAATTTTCATCAACGATTATTATTTTAGTGCTAAAATTTTTCGCGCAGGCCTTTCATTCGTTCAAGACATGCCAAAATATTAAATTATGAAGGGTATTTTCATCCTTTTTCAAATAAAGATTCCAATTTGAGCATGGATAAAGGAATTCAAAACTCTAATATCGATCCCAATTCGCAGTTCTCCGCAGCAAATTATAGTAGGATGAGGAGGATAATTGTGAATTAGGATCGATCTTAGGACTTAAATCTTTTTATTCATGCTCAAATTGGGTTCTTAAGTTCAAAAGGATGAAAATACCCTTAAATTTTTAAATTCCGACATGTCTTAAATGGATGAGTGACCGACATGATGAATTTGACACTAAAATAATAGTCGTGGATGAAAATTGGCAGGAATTGAAATTGTGGACTAAAACTGTCATTTTGTTAATACTAACAAAACTGGTATTTGCTCTTTATTTCTATAATATTCGGTACAACTATGCCCCTGCATTTTTTGTTGTATCCAGTGCAAGAAGACTTTTTCACAAGCCTGAGTAGAGAGGGAGAGGGGGAGAGAGAGAGAGAGAGTGGGGTGTGTGCATGAGAGAATTGAAGCAGTTGGTCCCTGTGAATCTGGAATGGGGATACGAGTGACTGGGTATTTACACCATTTTTCACACATAATCTTTAATTGCTGTGAAAGGGGGGAGGGTTGGTGAGCCTTTCTTGTTTCCTCGTGGCTTGCCATAAGGACACCCTACCCTTTCAGCAACTGTTAGTCCACCCTTTCTGCCCCTTGCGTGAACCATTATCTACTTCTAGCAAATTAGCTAGTCATCCTCTATACCCACCCCCCACCCCCCTTCAACCCACCATTCTTTTGTTTTCTTTTGCCCCACATATACATACATGGAGAGAGAGAGTGGGGGGGCATATCTGAGTTCAGATTCACATCTGCATTAACACCATCTTTCTTACACAAACAAAATTTTACTCTCTCCAGCCTCTCCTACTGTGTTCATTTGCAGAAATAGAGGGGGCCACAGTTTTGCCCAGGCTGACCCCACACCCCACAGCACAACAAAAAAAGGACCCTTTTGGGTTAAACATAAAGACAGAAGTAGTAAAGGATTATATGGAGATGAATGGCTAGGATCATTTGATGACAGGGAAGAAATGTTTACCTGAGTGAGTGGCTTTTGTAACTTACATCTCTGGTGTTGCACCTTACCTAGAGCAGGACGAAACATTGATGCACAATCAGAAAAAGAACAAGGTATCCTATCACCTGTTCTGTTAATCTGTTCCTTGTGTTTGTACTATGAGACAGTAAATAACAAAGACTCAGACCACAACAGATGCAACATATCCCACAGAGATGTCTGCTGCCTTTTGTCTCTGTGTGTGTATGTGTTGCATTTCTTGGGGTAACTAAAGGGGAGTTTGCATGTTCTTGTAATATTCTTCAAATTGAGGTGAAATTTGCAAATATTACAGTTCAAAAACTAGTTGGGCAGTTTTTGAACTTGCCCTATAAATTTGCAGTACTTTATATACAATGGACTGAAAGATTAAATACACTGCAGTTAGTTCTAGCCTCTATACCTTTCTGTTTTACAAATCATCTAATAAGTAATAACATCAATACAAGAAGGAACTTACAGATTTCACACTGCTCTTCCAAATGCCACTCTCTCAGGGAGGACAAATGATGCGCACAACATCCACTTTCCAGGTGCAACAGCACGTACACTTCGCATTTCGACCTCAAAGGCTACTTCTGACAAAGCAATTCTAATTCGCTGTAGAAAATAATAGACATGAATGGGATTTCCGTCTTCTGTATTTAGTAACCAAAAATCACCAACATGAGAAATTGGTACCAGTATACATGATTAATAAATACCTCGTGAAAGTCGAATTCTGGATCTTGAGCTTTTGAAAACCCATACACATGGATCCTTGGTAAGGTAGAATCCTTATACTTATGGTTCTCCCTGAATAGTCCCCTAAATACATCTGCCAACATGGGTAGAAACAGATAAAACAATATTGCTGTAACAAAACGCCAAAGCCTTTACTGTGATGCACCAACTATGTAAAGTTGTGAGCACCTTCAATGTTTGCTCGCTAAACTGCACATACCTAGAAAATCCACAGCATCATTTGGCAAATTCATTACTACTTGTGTGATGATCCGAGTTTTTTGGCTAGAAAAAATAGTGCCAATGAACCTCCTTCCATCCATGTTATATACCTTGAAATCAATATAAGAAGTTAATAAGCCATAGAACCATAGCTCAAAGGTGAGACATGCTACTACCTGCTACATAAAACAAATGCCTGTAATCTTTAGATAATTTTCAAATCCCAAAAACACAGTTGGACAAATGAACAATAAAGATGAAGTGTGCTAAGCCTTAGACCACTTATAGGAAGGCAATTTGCATGATAATGATGGACAGATTACAAATTAAAGCCTGCATGATGATAAATTTATACCTCAATTTTCCTCTCAAGTTTATTGAGAACACAGTTTCTTTCCATATACTCAACAGCTTGAGGGTTTAAATCATTAGCATATACATATTTGACCTTCTTGGCAGCCGATATTGCAAGTGGGCCAACCCCAGCAAAAACATCACCTATAAGGTTGGCAAATAGTAAGAGTGCAGAAGACAATTGCAGACTTGCTCCTTTGTGTGTGAGTCTATGTTTAAGAGAACCAATCGCATAATTTCTTCTCTATTTCTCTTTATATTGGAGGGGATGCATACATGAGGACAGCATAGGAGTTGCACACAACAATGACAACATTGACAAATTACTACATCAACTGAAAGATGTAAAAGCTAAAACAGATAACCAATAAGGCAAATGTGGCTGGGCAGGAATGATGGTTCAATCCCAAAGCAAATTTGAAAGGGAAGTACAAAGGATAAATCCCCAAACAAACAAACAAATAAATCTGTAGGAATGGAAATCAGTGTAGCTTAGGAAAGAGAAGATTTATAATAAAAAAATTTAAAAAAAATTAAAAAAAAAAATTAAAAAAAAAAACTTACAAACAACATCATCATGTGTAAAGGAACTAAGAAGCCTCTGCCTTTCAGTTGCCAACCTAGAATTCCAATATCTGCAGGAAGCGAGAATAAGAATCATATAATGTGGTGCATGCTGATTTCTTTCATCTTCTATTCTTGGTATTTCAATGCTATACTCACACTGTTGCTAAATCAACATGAAAATGAACTCCATTTTCAATCACTCTTGTGACAAGAGAGTGGTTTCCAGCCAAAATTTCAAGCTGCATTGTCCTGTAGTCACTGTGTATGGCATCAATTTTATTAACAACTGTTTGTATCCTTGCCTTGTTTTTGTCTAAAACTACCTGATGACAAGATCAGAGAAGAGTAAGTATTGACTATTAGTAAAATTATGAAAAGTGAATCAACATGCAGTACACTAAAGTAATGAAACGTCAAAATCAAGGACCTTGGCAATAAGTTTTTTATAGGGAAGATGTTCATCTCTCAGGTTCAGATGTGCAATATGCCCAACTGTTTCAAAGGATGAAGGAACAATCATCCCTTCTGGAAGTATAGCTTCTAAGACCTGCAAACGGTGGATTCCAATGCATGTCATGCAAATTACTAACAGACATTTAGAGGGGAAAATTCTAGGTATTCAATATGAATGATTGACAATTAGACCATCTATGCACCTGGACTATACAATACAAGAGTGGAAGGAGAAAGCAGTAAATACAGGGGACAGCTGATAGCATAGGAATAGCTCTATAGTAATGTTAAAACAATCTTCAAATCCTCATGAAATGTTCATGATCAAGCTCTCCACTGTTAGAGTTTTCAACTCACATTTGCTTTTGAGCAAAACGCTATGACAAACATGAGGACTGATCCTTAAACACTAGAGAGTATTTAAAACTTTTACGCATCTTGAGATTATTACTATGTTTCTGCAATTGCATAATCAACTGAAGCAGCAGAAGTCACCAGATGTCACGCATTAGACAAATTAGGTCCACAATAGAGATGGAAAATACATAATGGACACAGATAATGACAGTATTAAATCAATAATTGCATTACCTCATCCATCTGCCAATAAGGGTAAAACAATGTCAACTTGCATTTCACAATCTCAAGAGCAGGTCTTTCTGTTGTCTCACTATGTTCTCTAAACACTGCCTGACAACATATTCAACTCGTCAAGCATAATGCCAATTAACCAAATAAAAGAACATCAAGTTCAGGATGTTAGAAATAAACACGAAACAACTTGAATATGATATATTGGAGAAAGATGATTCAAAATCAAGGCAACTAACAGAGGAATATGGTGATGGAGGGCATAAACCTTGATTGCTTCAGGCATTTCATCGAACCCCTTATTGGCACAGTGCTCGTCCAAAAGTAGCAACCTAGTTGAGCCTCTCCACTTTCCTCCTTTAAACTCATCCCCCAATAGCCCACGCATATCCTCATCTCCAGTCACCTCTGTTTCAACTACCTCAATCAAAGCCATCTCGTTTTTCCCGACCCCTTTCTTCTCTCTCTCCTTCTCATCCCCCCTTTTCTTCCTCTCCTTTGGCCTAGAAATCTTAGCTAAATTCCTGAAGTTCACAAACCCTTTAGAATTAAAAGTTTTGGAGAGCTTATCTCTATACAACACCGGACTTAATCTCTCCCCGTCTCCCTCGGCCTTTCCATAAATCCTGCGCTGCAAATTCACTAGGGAATCACCGTCGGCTTCTGAATTTGAACGGTTCACGAGAAATTCCTTGAGCTCGTCTTCAATTTCATCTCCCGGAACCCTAGCAACGTTGCGAATGCGGGGCCAGTTGAGGAGGTGACCTCGAAGCCTGCTTTCAAGGGAGGAGCAGAGGTCGGAGGGGACTCGCAAAGCCGCAATGTCGAAGACTCGAGTGAAGCTCTCTTCCTCAAACGAAGAATTCAGTTCCAGTGAGCTAGGAACAATTGGAGATTGAAATTGAGGGAGCTTTCGCCCTTTGTGAAGGGATGGACCATAATGCAGAGCTTTGCAGGGAGTTGATTGGACTGCAACGGTGGCCGATGAGAAGGCGGAAGCAGTGGAGAAATGAAACAGAATTTGGGTCTTGGGGAAGAATCGCGGAGGAGAGAGGAAGCAGAAGGGCAGAGAATACGTCCGGCAAACGAATTTGGTGAGAATCATCGCCGGAGATAGAGATGCCGGTTAACGGCCGGTGGAGGGGTTTATCTAAGATTTTAAGATTTTCCCGGGAAATTGGGGCTTTAATATTCAAGAGGCCTTCTGGCTTTATACGAAGCCCAATTCTAAGCCCAAATGTAACGTTATAAAGAGTGTCAAACAAGCAAACCCATACGGCCCAGATAGACGCTAAATAGTAAATACCAAAGCCCAGTCAAGTTCTTACTTTACTAATCTAGAATCGAGCTCATGTCAGCTGTCCCACCCAATAGAGATGCCTACAATTCAGTGAGTGGATTAGTCATTATGTCTGACGGTAGAAATCTTCAACTACCCCCAAAAAAAATCTAGAATCGAGTTAACTCCGAATCTTACTTGTTGATAGTATAAATTGAATCGAGAAAAATGGAGAGAAAAAGAAAAGAAAAAAGTAAAAGTAGTATGACAAAGAAAAAACAAAAATTAATAATAATAATAATAATAATAAAATGGGTTATTTACGCGCCTAACTTGGTGGGTGCACGAAACGCGCACATTGCACGTCCTTTCCTCTTTTGTTGGACCCAAAAAAAGCCTTTTAATGTGAATGCTCTAAGGGGGCGTTAGGTTCACGGAATCTTGGATTACCCCAGGTAATAGGATTACCCCAGGAAGATAATGTGAGATTTTGGGAATGTAAGATTACCTGATGTGTTTGGTTTGGATTGTGGAATATAATATTACTTTGTTTGGTTAAGGGTTATATTTTAGGTTATATGAGACAATTTACTATAATGTCCTTTTATATATATATATATATATTTATTTATTTATTTATTTATTTATTTATTTGTGTGCCTTTATTGTGTGTATTTTTATTCATTTATATGTATGAATGTATTGATGCTTAATATTAAAAGAATAAATATATAAATATACACACATGTATATTTGATTATATAAACATATATTTATTTAATATATGTTATTGTGTTATTATTATTATTATTATTATATATATATAATGATTAGTTAACAAAGGGAAAGTTAGAATAATCAAAGGTAATCTTAGATTACCTAAAAAAATGGGGGTAATCACATTACCTTGAAATATTACCGCCACATCAGCTTTGAGGTAATATAACATTATAGGTAATCTCATAACATGAAACAAACAAGGTAATATAACCAGTTCTTATATCGTGGACAAACGACGTCGTTTTAGTAAGTGGGAGATGGAGCCCCGTAATTGACACTACAGTTCATTTCAAAAGATACTGCCTTACATTTGTTTTGATATTATCGAATGAAACTGTAGTTATATCAAAAAGTAACTGTAGTTGTGTTGAAAAGAAAGTGCAGTGTATATGAAAAGATACCGAATAACATTTTCACATTTGTGTTTGATATTATCGAATGAAACTGTAGTTATATCAAAATGTAACTGTAGTTGTGTTGAAATGTAACTGCAGTGTATATGAACAGATACTGAATAACAGTTTAACTTTTGTGTTTTTATATTATCGAATGAAACTGTAGTTATATCAAAAAGTAACTGCAGTTGTGTTGAAAGGTAACTACAGTTGTGTTGAAATGTAACTGCAGTATATATGAAAAGAAAGTGCAGTATATATGAAAAGAAAGTGAGTGGCGCGAATTCATCCGTCTGTTTTCATTAATCAAAACGACGTCGTTTTGGGACCGCGGTCCACAATGTATTGTGGACCACGGTCCACGATATAATTTGCGTAATATAACATTACCAGACTCAGATTATCTAGGTAATCTCAGATGACACGAACCAAACAGCCCTAATGGTAATGTTTTTGACCTGCGAGCTCAAATTAGTCTTCCAAAATGTTAATCCTTGAGCTTCATTAGAAATATGCCCAATTTTTTCAGGTTATCAAACTAATTCAACTATCCGATAACTTCATTGATGTCTATGTGTATTTTGCCAAGCAAATAATGACATTTCATCAACTAACTAACAAAGAAAATTAGACTTTTTGTATACGATGATGATAGAAATTTGTAGTCACTATATATCTGATAGTGTGCATTAATAAATCTCGCTTTGTGACACTAATTAGTAAATAAACATAAAAAGAATAAATGAATTTTAGTTGTTCATAGTTATATGCTCAAATCAATAAAATCAATAAATCCTTTCAACATTTTTATTTTTTTAATACAACTTTATTATTGAGATGTACACGAAATTAAAGCTTTGAATTTTCTTTATTCCCATAATGTTGGCATGCAGTACAAGAAACACTAGTACGACTAGTACCAAGGTCATACAATTGACTGTACTGCTGAGTACTGCAATCTGCACCTTCTGTAACTATTTTAATGTCGATCTGATCGACGACCGCAGGAACATAAAATAACTGCACGGCGGCTGTGGCGGTGAGTGCTTAAATGCATCATTGAGTGCAGCGTTGATGAGCATTTAAGAACGGCGGCGGCTATGGCCGTTTCTGTTTTCTCCGGCGGCTCATTGACGCTGCACTCAATCATGCTTTTGGCTCTCAGATACAAACTTTTCCCAACGGCATCCGCAGCTCTTTAGGTCAACTCCTGTGTTATATATTACTCTTTAATTGCATTTCATTTCATTTCATATAAATATTGAATATCAAATGGTGGCTGGTTTAATTTATGGGGTGGTTTCGATTTTTTTTTACCACTTTGAATTAATGTCCTTTCGATTTGTTAATAGATCAGTGAATACTGAATAAGTTTGCTCATGCATTAGCTAGAGTTGTTAGTTCTCAATATGGTAATTCAATTTGAATTTCTTTTGAAAATTTCTTTACATTTTGTCCTAAAATCCTATGAAAATTATTCTTAGTCTAAATGAAATGTATATGTACAAACATTTTTGAAATATATGAGATTTGGCTTCACCCCGTTTTAAAAAATTATGTAATTTTTACGATACATTTTCACGTAAAAAATCTATTTTGTCCAATTTATTTTCATTATATATATATATATATATATATATATATATATATATATATATATATATAATTTTTGGGTTTTGACATCTCACATGACATCATTAATATTTTGACAAAGTCAACAAATTTGTCAAAAATTAGGAGATCTACTATTTACCAAGCACTCATAGATGTTTAGTGTTTTTTAGGCACATACATTTGAGATAATTCCAAAAAGACTATTACCATTAAACCCTTTGCGCTGAGAGTCTCGAGGCATTGAAAACGAATGATATCTCTTATAACAAGACCTGATCTAAAATTACTGTAATCATTTTCGTAAGACATGAGAATTTCGTATACGTCTTTTACATGAACATTTTCTTACAATTCGTAACTAACTACATGTTATACTTTTTCGATCTATCTGTTACAATCTAAAGAGTCAATGCACCAACACTGGGATTTGATCATGTGACATTCCCTCAAGGGGAAGAATTGATGTAAAAATGTATTTATAGCTTTATAAATGAATAAACTGAGCGAAAGTACCATTTTACCTCTTAGAAATCACGGTACACACGGTTCATTGTAACAGGATGGGAGGACCGGAGAAGGTCAAAAATTAAAATTCGGAAGACAACGAAATTCCAATTCAAAATTTATGACTATAGATGGTGAAATCATCAAACTCAAGGGATCTTGACTGATATTAAGTCTAATTTTAATTAATAGAATTTGTTACGTACTCAAAGTAGATTAATAACTTCAATGGTAGTATGCTACTAACACTTTTGCGGCTGATTTATGCGGCGGCCGAAATCCAGTGACAAGCCACGGTTTGGAAGATATTTGAACCTCATAGGGAAATATTCCATTCTAATTCTGCAATTTAAGCCAACAGCTTAGGTATTAACATTCAAATTTACAAAGAATCAATAGTATTTAAAAGCTTGCAAAAAAAAAAAGTATTTAAAAAAAAACCTTCAAATTTGTAAAATCAACGATTGATAATAATTACAAATGATTTGTCCACAATTAACCAATAAAACTATTTGTCTACACTCACTCTTGTAGTATGTCACGAACCTCGACACAATTTAAGTTATCATTCTATCGAGGCAAAAAAAAAAAAAAAAAAAATCCATTTTAAAAATTTTGAATCGATTGACCATTTTCTCACTCCCTCCAAAGCAGACAATTTCAGTTCCAAAAAAAAAAAAAAAAAAACATGAACCGTCCATACAATTGGTTGAAGAAAATTTTTCACTGTGTATGGTTCAATTCAAACGAGTAAAGCCATTGGTTAAGGGGGTGGCGGGATTAGAGCCACACACCCGTCAAGAATTGCGACCACTGACGACCCCTTCCGAGACTGACCCGCCGACGGTCCACGTACATTGGAAGCGACGAAACAACATAAGCAAACCCCAAAACCGTGGGCAAAAACTACTTGGGAAACACCTGGAAAAGTTCACGAGCCATTCCGAAACCGCGTGTCCTTTCCCCCAAATCCGCCTCCGGTTTTCCATTCCCCTCCCAATATAAATCCCCCACTCCAAAACCAATCCAAAAACCACCAAACCAGTGAAATTACCACCAGATCTGTCTATTCAATCCAAAAAACCACCAAATCAGTGAAATTACCAATTTACCACTAGATCTGTCTATTGAAAGCACTGATTGTTCACCGGAGAGGCAAAAATGAGCGGCGGAGCTAAGAAAGCGGCGTGGATAGTGACGGCGAGCATGGCGGCGGTGGAGGCGCTGAAGGATCAGGGCTTCGCGCGGTGGAATTATCCGATGAGGACGATTCACCAGCACGCGAAGAGCAAGGTGGCGGCGGCGTACCAGGCCAGGAGATCCTCGTCGGCGCTGTCGCCGTCGTCGACGGCGGTTTCCGGGAAGGTGATGCGAGAGGCGAAGATGAGAAAAAGTGAGAGGAATTTCAACAGAGTCATGGACGTTAGCTGTTTCGGCCCTAGTACTGTTAGATTCTAGTTCCCGGCGATCGGAGATTGATTAATGTATTATGAACATCCGATGAAAATTTATTCCGTTAGGTGTTTTCCTCTGCGGCGAGGAATCGGAATTATCTGAGGAGATAAATTCATATGTGATGGTGAAAAAAAAATATTTTACTGTCTAATATGTGAGAACTTTTGTGTAATCTCATGATATTAGTTAGAGTAACTATTATTCCAATAATAAAATTAATAATTAGTTCTTGTCCAAATATTCCTTTTTTAAAAAAGGGTTAATTTTTGGAGGAGCTTCAATGCTACATTCTTTATTAAACTGTGGTCATTGTCTATCTAAATAATACGAAGTAGTTAAAATGGCCATATGAATATCATAATAATATTAATTATTATTTATGAATAGAATATTGGTTATAAACTTATAATGATTACGGCATAGATGTAGATGCAAGCAGTCAATCACATTCTTATAATGTTGACGTATAATGCTGGCAATTTTTATGAAATTTTACCCACCTATTGACCTAAACACCACCATATAAGTCTCATTAATGTCAATATCATACGACAACTTGTTGACTTGAGTATTTTTCCAAATGATTAACTGCGTGACGGAAAATTAATAATTAAATTGACTGATGTTTTTTGGTTATCAATTATAAAAGGGATAAATTTTTAATTACTCTTAGAATTTCAAAAAGTACTTTTATAAGTAAATACATGAAAATCGGTGATAAACATATCATGCATAAACAAAAAGTATGCCACGTTATTATAATTTTTATTGGTAACTTGTTTGTTAAAGTAAAAAGGAGTTTAAAGGGACAATTTTATTAATTTTAAATGTTTAATTTAAAATTTTTAAAGTTTGAAAAGTTCAATCGTGTTTTTATTAATAGTTGGAAGGCATAAATGTTTTTTTTATTTAAATTTCTTTTTTGGTCTAATTGTAAATTTTTACCAATTAGTCCATTATGGTCAAACCCTAAATAAGATCCCAATGACAATAAAATATTTCCTCATAAGTTTTAACAATTTAAATATGAGATCAGAAATTTGAATCTAGGTATATATAATAACATCATTTTTTAGGTGACAACAAATTACAATTACTACCTGAGTATATATGATAAATTTTGCTCCTATTCCAAATATATAAATTGAAGGACAAATTAGCACGTACACGTGGACTTCACATGCAGTGTCGTCGGCCATCAGCCAATTAACGTTCGCTGTCAGCCTTGTTGTTATTCTTCTTGTTGGACCTTTCTATGCATTTAATATAAACTATTTATATTAAATTGACTTTTCATAATTAACTTTTATTATTATAAACACATTATAATACTCTGTATAATTTAACTAACTCATACCCCTTTATACACACACACACAAACATAAATATAATTTATTAAAAATATTATATATAACGAGTTTGATTAGACGGTAAAATATCACCATTCTAAAAATAATTGTATAAATTTATTTAAATTTTTCTCGACATGTCATTTACTTTAACGGAGTATAATACAAATAGAAACAAATCGAGTGCATTAAATTAGAATACATTGTAATTAAGTTTGTGTCATTAAACATATTCACCAAGTGTCAAAAATTGCATTAATTAGATGACAATGCGTCACAATCACCTAACCTATAACCACATGTATTTTAATTAATTTGAAGTGCTTCTAGATGGTATCTTACCTATACTTTATATTTTTGTCGAAACGTAAGAAAATGATTATAGAGACAATTTTAATTATGTGTAACCTGTATTAGTTTACATCTGTGTGGTTATCAACCGACGAGTTATACACAAAGCACACCAAGTATTGTGCGACAAGCACACCAATCTCATTAGTACCTTAATTTTAATATTTTTAATATTTGAATCAAATGTAATATTTGAGCAGTTTATCTCTTATCCCAAAAAGTTGAATCCCCATCTCAAAGGCCTGACAGAAAATTTGAGATGAGGTAAATTATGATGACTCAATAGCTCAACATATAGATTCAAATCTCGATGTACACAAGGGTCTGTCCATTTTGAACATAATCCTAAACTGTCAATTGAACCAGTGAACTAAGTCCGTACGATCATAAAGAAGGATTTTATCCCATAAACATCATTTAATAATGGCTGAGATTGTCATAAAAAAAAATATAGTAGTCCGTATAAGAAAATTAATGTGGAAGAACAACTGTAAGAGAATATGTTTATTCTTCTTCTTTTTTCAATTTGTTGATAATTAAGAATCCATGAAAAATAAATTAAAGGGGAAGAAGACTAGAAGAGAAATTGAAAGGGCGAGCGGACGTCAAAGCGGAGTCAAATCCACCATAGAGAATCGTTTGAAGTCCGAGAGACAATGCAACTTTCCTCTTCAATCAACTGAAACACCGTACTCCCCGACAGTGAATACGACGATTTTTCTTTGTTTTTTCACTTCTCGTAGACTTTGATATCTTACGTAAAAGTAAACATCGGATTTGGATTTCAAGTCAACCACTGCTCAGTGCTGCTCAGCCAATCTGAATTCCGTGATTTCCATGGCCTCATGAAAATCCTCTGCAGAAACAAAAAACAGAGAGAGATTAAGAATTGTTGTTCGGAGGGATTTTGCTCAGATTCCGGCGAAATTATGGCTGTCGCCGACCGCCACAGGTCCGACGGGAAGCTGTGGAAGCTTTTTCCGTTCTGGCAATCCGCCGGAGCTGCCGCCTCTTCCGGTCATAGCATCCATCAAAACGGCGTCGCCGGATCCGCCGCCCCCCGCTCCACCGCCTCCGTCTCTTCCGTCGCCAGATCGTTCCTTCCGGCTCGCCGCCGCCTCCGCCTCGATCCGTCCACTAATCTCTATTTTCCTTGTGCGTAATCTCTCCTTTAAGATTCTGTTAGAAATATAGCGGAATAATGCAGAAACAAATTATCTTAAATTGAGAATTATAAAGGAGTTGAGTAATAATAAGGGAAAAATATATTCCTAACAGATTCTTCGTTTTTTTCGGCTGCTTAAATTTTTGATTAATGTTTGAATTTTAATTGCTGTGGACATTGTAGATGAACCTGGGAAGCAGGTGAGGAGTGCGGTTAGGATTAAGAATACTAGCAAATCGCATGTCGCATTTAAGGTAGCATGATGTTGGTATTTATTGTTCAATCGTTTCTATTTCTGGAAGCCTATATCTGTTAGCTATTTGGTTTAATAAGAAAGTGTAGATAGATCTCTTTTCCTATTTTAGCCTAAAAGTTAGCTTATTGGCATTTGGCTGGTGATGGGTGCAGTATTTTTCTTCTAAAAAAAGGTTTATTGATTTCATTTTTCCTTAAAATTATTGAGTTAAATGTTGGAATCTTGGACTATATATACATTGGGATATATCATACAATGAACTATGAACAGAAAATGGCATTGATATATGATTATGATTGCTTTAATTTGTTTGCCATTGAATGGGACGAGCGGTACAGTAAACTTGTGTATATTTGGTTTGCTTTGCGTTTTAAGTTTCAAACGACTGCGCCAAAGAGCTGTTACATGCGGCCTCCGGGGGGGATTCTTGAGCCCGGTGAGAGCATCATTGCTACGGGTAATGACTTAATTCGCAATCTGTTTTTATGTTTTAGCTCGGCTCCTTCGATTGTAAATGTGCATTGTAGTTTGGGTATATATGGAGGACTTTTAGTGATAGCAGCCTATGTTTTTTAGTTGTTTCTATTTACTTGTTGGCAGTCTTCAAATTCGTGGAGCAGCCGGAAAACAATGAAAAGCCGATGGATCAAAAGAGCAAGGTAAAGTTTAAGATCATGAGCTTGAAGGTGAAAGAAGGAACCGATTATGTACCTGAAATGGTG
This sequence comes from Ipomoea triloba, assembly GCF_003576645.1. Lineage (NCBI taxonomy): Eukaryota > Viridiplantae > Streptophyta > Magnoliopsida > Solanales > Convolvulaceae > Ipomoea > Ipomoea triloba. The sequence continues at coordinate 30,209,721 of NC_044920.1, read as the reverse complement.
AGTTTTGTATTTCCAACATTGTTTTTGAAACACGACAGTCTACACTACTGTCACACAAGTATTTTCGTACTACTTCTTCACTTTCTTTTCCCTAGCATTATCTTAGTAGTCCAGTTATGTTCCTCGGTGCTTAAATACGGATGAAGTTTCGTAAGACAATGTGTAAAACCCCTACGTAATGGCTCTGTATGGTATAGAAACAGTTGATTATTGTGAAAATGAATGAAAGATATCTTAAGCACCTTGATTATCTGAAATCCGAATTATTTTGGGGTTATAATTCCATGATAATATCAGCTTTCTCTTTGATTCATAACATTGTTTCCTGTAATCTAAAGCTCTGAATGTTAATGAGTATGCGCTTATTTTGATGTAGTTTGATGAGCAAAAGGATCAAGCAACCGTAGAGAGAATCTTGCGCGTGGTGTTCCTGGATCCCGAGCATACTTCTCCAGTAAGAATGCACCACTTTCTTCCTGCTTCTCTTTTCCTATTCCCTTCATTTAGAACATCAATACTAAGAGTCTTGATTTCTCTAGGCAATGGAAAAACTAAAGCGTCAATTGGCCGAAGCTGATGCTGCAGTAGAAGCTCGCAAGAAACCTCCGGTGGATACAGGCCCGAAAGTCGTGGGTGAAGGTCTTGTCATCGATGAATGGGTAAGTACGCACATCTTTAGAAATCCTAACTCGATTCCCGAAATGAAACCCACCTTTGCTCTCGTTTTCTGCAGAAGGAGCGGAGGGAAAAGTATCTCGCTAGGCAACAAGTTGAGGCGGTGGATTCATCCTAGAGCGCTAATATTGTTTTTTTCCCAATGTTAGTGCCTCTTTGACTGAAAATGAAATACCGTACAAAATCCTACCCCCATTTATACCCGGTGCGCCCCTTTTGAAGTCTGAGTGGAGGATGGGCAGTGTTGTGCTCTGTAAAGAAGAATAATGTATGTGAGTGTTATTTTTTGTGGATTGAAATGCTCTAATTGGTCTCTTTCTTGCTCATGTCTGCCTTGAGTTCTATGTTTCTCTAGCCATGTTAATTAAGAAACCGCGAAACACAAAAGAATCAGACTACTAACCCCTTCTGTTCATTCATAGTAGCTGCAAATTCATCATCATCCTCTCAAGGTTTGATTCACAGAAATGAATATTTACAGATCAGAGTTAATACCTCCAATGGTCCTCTGAGTATTAGGGTTTTTCCAGTTGTAGTCCCTCGAGTTTAAAATGACCTCCAATGATCTTCCAAGTTTTTAACAACTTGGAGGACCATTTGAAGTCATTTTAAACTCGAGAGACCAAAACTGGTAAAACCCTAATACTCGGAGGACCATTGCAAGTATTAACTCTTACAGATCATTTGGCAACTGGAATTTCTGTGAACCCAAAATATGACGACACCCATTTTCCATGAACACAGCCATGCCACATTTGCCACTGTTGAAGCTTTCCCAGAGTGAGAATTTGACTGTTTCTGAGAGTGTCTTCTTCCCAGAGATATCTTTAACTTCACAGAGCTTCTCAAGCCTCCTGACCACATAGTCATTTGCCAGAACTTTGCCTTTGTTCTCTCCCTCCTCGCACTGTGTCACCAAACCGCACTCGAGTAGAACCACCATGATGTTGACTCCATTGCTATCCACCTTGTTCCTTAGAGTTCCTGTCAGGGACACTTCCAATGTCTCTGGTGTTGGCTTTTCGAACTTTGCCTGTTGGTTCAATTTTCACATGATTGATAAAATGTTGCAAAAACATCAAGAAAAATAGCCGCCAGTAAGCAAAACCTTAATGTAACTATAAGGTCGGAGGATTAACTTAACATCTTGGAGTAATTGATAAGTGAAGTGTTCTGTTAATGTAGTTGTAAGCTTGGAAGATTGACCCAGTAACTTGATGCAGATGATAATCTAAAGTCAAATGATTGACCTAGCAGTTTGGGCAATTATTACTAATACAATTGTGAGGTTGGAAGATGGACTAGTAATTTAAAGATAGTTGATAAACAAACTGTAAGGTTAAAATATTGATTCGGTCATTAGTTTGGATGATTTGTAAATGAAGGATAGAGACCTAAAAGGATAAAGGTGAGAATTTGGGGATAAATAATACTGTCGAAGCGGACTGACCTGCCCCATTAGGCTTGTTCCACAACGGGCCTAATTTTTTACTGGCTTTTACAGGCTGGCTCGCTAGGCTTGCGGGCTAGTGTTCATGCAACCCTAGTCTGCCCTACGTGGTTTAGCGCTTTTGTGGCCTTTTGTGTGTATATAAAGGGCATGGTCCACGGGCCAGGCCCGTTAGGTCCACTCTTTCGCGGACTTTGGCCTACTTTGATAGTATTAGCGGACAGACTTAAACTACCAACAATGACCTAAATTGTACTTGTAATGTAGTTATAAGTTCGGAAAATTGACCTAGTAACTTGAGACAATAGATAATTGAATTGTAAGACAGTTGGTAAACTGACTATAAGATCATATAATCGATTTATTACTAATATAACTATAAGGTCTAAAAATTAACTGATCCAGTCATCCGTTTGAACAGTTTGTAAACGAATTACTAATTCACAAGCAAAGTTAAAAGGATGATTACCAACCTGAAACGATAGGGGTGGGAACCTAGGGGCGGACTTGATGGAGGTCAAGACAGCATCCTGGTCATTCCCAACACACTGAGCCTGGCTCTGAACCACCAGCAACGGCGTGAACATGGTATCCAGCTGAAGCGATTCCACATAGCCTTTTTGCCGGACGGTCCATTGGCTACAACCAAACGGGTCCTTCCACCCCGTATAATCCCAATAGTCAACATGGAAAGCCAGCAGGACGAGCGGGGGCACCTCCACGTCGAAATCCCCGCGCCCTATCCGCGAGAAGAGCAGCTCGGCCTCCGGTGAGGTGGCGCAGCCCTGCGACGAGAAGAGCTCCACCACCACCGGCCCATCCCTCGCCGCCTCCCCCTCGTCTTCTTCCGCGGCGGCGTTGTCGTCGTCGTCCTTGGGCGCGGAAGAGGCGGAGCGTTTGCCGCAGCAGCAGAAGAGACTTGGCGCCATTGTTATGGCGCGCGTCTTCTCCACCCGGTGATGCAAAGAAAACCAAGATTCAAACAGAGAAACGGTATATTCGGAAGCCGGGGTGGCGGGGAGAAAATGACGCTCAAAGTGCTTACATAAATTTCTATTTATTATATAACATATATTACATTTGATTTACGGCCACGGTCCAAATATGAACTCTCAATAATATATTACCATTTGCTATATATTTTGTAGGTATCACCATGGTCTACACCGCCAACGTAACTCGCGAAGGACCACGGACGACTCAGTTCATATACAACAAGAATTGCTATCTAGTAGAATTGGTGGCTCGTTGCAAAGCATAATATTCATGTGTTTCTAGTACTTTCAAACCTTGCCGACAAGGTGGGGCCTTTTTTTATTTTTTTTATTTTTTTTTATCTAGACATAGCTTAGTCAGTTAATTAATTAATTCAAAATAAAATTAATTGTATGTTTCTCTGATATTCGAATTCGAATCTTATCCATCGAAAAATAAAGTTAACCATTTGTTTTGCTGACATTAAATTCGCAGTGTGCAGATTCAAACCCTACTGAAAGGAGCAATACAATATGAACACCAATATATATAGACACTTGTAAAAACTTACACGTACATTTAGAAGGAATTGAAATTGTAGAGGCGCATCCGGTTTGAAGATCCATGAGCACCACAGATGGGGTATCCTACTTTTTGTGGCTCGACCATCTTGGGCCATCCACCTCAGCCACAACAATACATAATACATAAATATAATCCCCCCCACCCCAACAATCTGGGCACCAAAAACCTCTGCTATCTGATCTTTAATTGATAGAGATTACACAGAAAAAAGTGGGTTATTATAGCAGAGGCAGCCGCCATGCTAGAAGGCAAAGCAGTGATAGGCGAAACAGATATGCTGCAGACCATGCAGCGAGATGCACTTGACTTAGCAGCAAAAGCCCTCGATTTCTTCGACGTCACAGACTCCACTGAGATCGCCCGTTTCATTAAACAGGTATATATACTAACACCTTTCTTGTTTAGTTTTCTTCTTCATCGTACACATACATACATGGTATAATATATATATATATATATATATATATATATATAAGAGGTTGGTTTGGACTTTGGGTGGTTTTGATGCAGGAATTTGATAGGGCATATGGAAGCAGTTGGCAATGCATTGTTGGGACGGATTTCGCTTCATTTGTGACGCACTGCTCCGGCTGTTTCATCTATTTCCACGTCGGCAGCCTCGCCATTTTGCTCTTCAAGGGCTCAACCGGTTCCGACGCCGACGAGGAACCTCACCCGTTTCCGCCGCCTCTCCAAAAAGTAGCTTAGCTAGCTTGAATATCTACATACTATTCAATTCTTTTCAACCATCGCTCGTTGTAAAATTAATTAATTTCTCACATATACATACATATATGTTCAATCTTCTTGCTCTTCTATCATCATTATTCTTGATAACACCCCTACTCTTTTGGTCAAAATTGTGATTTCCTGCTAGGATTTATATCTTGTGTGATTTACATATGAGAGTATGAGACTATTACACAAAAGAATATATTGTGGTATTGTTTACAAGCTATTATATACAGGCCCGGTCCTACCATTTTATAGGCCCATGGGCGCGATAAAAATATAGGCCCCTGGTTAATATATATTTCATACCTAAAATTTAAATTAAGTGTGTGTTTGGTTTGCACATGGAAATCGAAATCGAAATGGGAATCAAATACTTGGTAATAATAATGAGTTTTGGTCAATGTGTTTTGCATGTTTAGTAGTAGGATGGAATTCGAATGATTACCAATATTGATGTTTGGTTGTCTATGACTCTATAATGGGAATAATATTTAAAAATACGAAAACAAAAAAAATCTAAGGCACCGAATATAATAACATCCAATAAGATGTAATGATACTTCTTTATAATTAGGAAATGTAATTTTTTATTGAAGGGGTAATCAAAACCCATAGTTGCATGTGTTTTTAAAAAGTTGTCAACCAAACACTAACGGCGATTTTGATTCCAATTCCTAGTGTCTAAACCCACGAACCAAACACACCCTAAATAAGGAAAAATATACTAATATCAATCAATAACTTTAAATAAGATTTACAAGTTTTTAACAATTTTATATACACAACAATAATCATGGAAAAAATTCTAGGTGTTTTCCTAAATGTAAAATAATAAATAATCGTATAAGTGCCTTCATAACTAAATAATTATAGTTTATAAAAATAATTAAATAATTTAAAATCGAGTAAAATTATAAGCAATAGCATTGTTATCATAATATATAATAAATTAAAATATTTCAAAACGTGATAAAAATATTAAATGTAATTACTTAGATAAAATAGTTCGAATAGAAAGCATATTATAAATTACACATCTTCTATATTTATATGATTTTTATAAAAATCTTTTCTTTTAGCTAGATAATTTTCAAACTTTTTAAAATTAATTTTATTACGATGACACATAATAGAAGCTTATAGATTACATTGATTAGATATTCATTAAAAAAAATAGTACGGAGTAAATTACTAAGTTATCTTTTAATTTTTTTTCATAATTGAATCTCAAAATATATTATATAACCCCACCGTCGTATTTTACATGTCTTGTTTGGTTAACGTGACTTGATTAAAGTTATTTTTAATTCAAATTTTCATAATGTGTTTAGTATTAGTATATAAAAATTTATATATTTGAAAACTATGTTTAGTATTAGTATATAAAAATTTATATATTTGAAAACTACATTAAAAATTAGTATATAAAAATTTATATATTTGAAAACTACATTAAAAATACTATTAAGCACAAAAAATATAAATTAAAAATAATTTTTATAAAAATACATTAGAAAATGAGCAAAAAAGTGAGAGTTGAGGAATTTCAGTAACTTNAATTTATATATTTGAAAACTACATTAAAAATACTATTAAGCACAAAAAATATAAATTAAAAATAATTTTTATAAAAATACATTAGAAAATGAGCAAAAAAGTGAGAGTTGAGGAATTTCAGTAACTTTTGTTTAAAAAACTACATTAGAAAATAACTTAATAAGCAACAAGTAAGAGTTTTCCAGAATTTTTTTTAGGGTTCGATCCCTTGCCATTCAAATAAGGGCATTAAAATTCAAATATGCTGCCATCCAAGCTATTTAACCATTTGTTAAAGCATACGCATATTCTATACTTATACTTGTATATATATACTATATATATGTTGTATATATATACTATATATATGTATATTGGGGGTAGGATGGGCCCCCTCCAAGCATGGGCCCTGGGCAAGGGCCCAGCCTGCCCTTGCCCAGGGCCGGGCCTGATTATATAGAAAGGTACAATATTTTTATATTTGGAGAAAATAAATTAGTATAATTTTCATTATCCAGGCCATCGCTACATGCATAAGAACGGGATTTGAGGGTTATTATTCTATTATACATAAGTGTAGTTTCCATCGGAATACAAATAAGATAAAAAAAAAAAAAGGTCATTATTGGGGCAAATGATGCAATAGCTTCGGTTAGAGCAAAGCCTAAAATGGCATAACCGTACCAAATAGTTGTTTAGCCATTGATGGATTTCACACCACGGATTGAATGAGGAACTAAAGACATTTTCAATACCGATAACAGCTCCTACTGTAGCAACTCGAGCACCCATTGATTTCACACTTTCTAACATCTCGAGTTTAGAATTATCCTCACACGTACTTTTCATTTACTTATGTTCTAGGGGGATGAATAGTGGACAAAGGTTTACATCGTTCACTATCAACTTCAAAATTTTAAAAAGATTTTCTCTACCAGTGATGAAATGTACACCACCTTCAAATTCTAATTGTGAATTAGATGATGTTCTGAAAGGCCAAAGTTGCCAAAACCTTGTTGTGGTCTAAGTGACACCCGATTGCACTTCCTTATGGAAGGGTGGATTCGAGCACTGGAGACCATATTGATTCTTTGTGATTCAGTAAAAAAAAATGCTAAAGTTTCTAATCTTATAGGGTGAGAGTGACAATATATATAATATTGAGAGTTTTGTAACTTTTAATTTTATAATTATGAATGAATAAATAACTAAACCTTAAAGTTTGATATTAATATGCTTTGGCCGGGATGAACAACGCTTAGAAATCAAACTCGTCTTCATTAGGTTTCGCGGAAGTCAACAAAGCCGTATAAAGCCTGAGCCGATCCTCTTCGATCGACGAGCACCTCGTCGGCGGCCTCCTCGGCAAAATAAACGGCAGAGAACACAGCGTGAGGCGGTGCCTATATCGGCGCCAGGCGAGCTGAATCGCGACGGCGGCCCAGGTCCTCCATCCGGGCGAGTAATACCGCGCGCTCCGCTTCACCTTCTCCTTGACGAACGTGTAGCGGAAGTGCTGCGTGACGTACTTGACGTCCTGCGCGTCGAGGCCGAAAGCCTCGGTGGTCTCGAGCGTGGTGAGCGTGAAGGAGGAGGGCGGGAGGCGCTCCACGAAGGGGCGGCGGAGACACCAGGAGAGGAGCTCGTCGCCGCTGAAGTTGCCCGGACCTAGCATGCAGCAGCTCTTCACGCCGTCCCGGAGGTGTTGGCTGCTCTGGAGATGGCCTCGAACTATGAATAGCATTCTCTTCACCGGGTCTCCCTCCCTGGTTATCTGACCACCACAATACTCCAAGTTTTCAGAAAATAAACAAACTTTTTCATGAATGTTCGGTAAATAGCTGTTAGCTGATTGAGTTGGTAAGTTTAATTAATTGATAGTAGTACTGTAAAATGAGGCCAGCCCGCCACACCGCGGACTTAATTGTTGGCAAGTTTTTGCAGATCAACCCGTTAGGCTTGCAAGCTAGGGTTCATGCAACCCTAACTCGCCCCCGCGAATTGTTTTTATACATTATATACACTATGTACTATTACACACATATATATAGGGCCTGTCCTGTTAAGCCCGCTCCTTCGCGGACCATTTTTTATAGTCTCAATAAATCCCACCATGGACGGCCGGTGTGGGTCACTTCGACAGTACTAGTTGATACTAGTTGATAGCATTAGCTGATTGTAGATAACTGTTTTACAAATTAACTGTTAACTAATAGCTAATTACATGCAAAATATATAATGTTTAATTACCGTTTCTCCTTTTGTAAATATAAGGGATTTGACACGATCACATATGTTCTCCAGGACCAAACTATCCATATGCTGAAACAATGGTACCTGCAGATATAATATGAATGCATGCATAAGAAAAATGGTAAATTATAACGAATTGAAGGAAACTGTAATCACTAATGAGCTCTAGTACCAGAATAATGTATTATATATCCATTTAGATTATTATCAAAACACTTAATTTTTAGGTTTTAATTATATATATACCTGTCTAACTAAGTCCAAGCAGAGATGATATTTGATGTCTCTCCGGAGGCCTTCCGGCAGATTTCGGATCATTTGGCACTCATCGACGCCGCGCATCGCCGCCCAGCGCTGCCGCTCGTAGTTCCTAACTCTCTGCCGGAGCTCCGGCCTCAACCGCCTCTTCCTCATCCACCACTCCAGGTTCCGCATCTTCAAATGCATCGCCTGTTTCTTCGACGTCGTCGCATTCAAAAACACCTGCAACCAACCTCGTACATACCCAACTTCATTTCTCGTACAAATTATTGTCAAAAAGTTCCGCCCCGCCCCATTAGGTTTACCCATAGGGGCCTAAATTTTGGTGGGCTGATACACGAAAATTAGTGATGAATACTCCCGAGTAGAGTACTCAGTCATAAGTGTACTCGGATATCAGGAGCTCACAGCTCGACTACACTACTCGAAAGACTGGTAGGATCCCAATAGTCTGCAGGTAGACTGCTCGGGGTTGGCAATTAGGTTGTGACGCCCGACCAGGTGCACTCAGAGGCGGCGTAATAAAGACGATCTTCCAAAGATTCTTTCAGATTTAGGGCGGGATTTCATTTTCCAGCCTTAGGAAAGAAATATGGCAGTTTAGGCAGTTTTCCTAAGTCTAAATTTGTTGATTTCTTCTTCATTTACTTCTAAAACCCCAATAATCTTGTATAAATAATCCTGGAGGTCACATTGTAAAGAGTTTTAATTTTAATTCAAGTGCAATTATTCTGTCCTTTATTTTCTCAATTTTCTTTACATTTTTCTTATCGTTTTATCATAGTGTTAGCTCGTCGTCCGACTACTCCGTGACCATAAAATCAACAATTAAGATTCACGTAATCTAAACCAACCCCACACAGGTTGGCGGGCTGATTTGAGAGTTTAATTTATAGTAAAATTTATTTAATTACTATACCTTGATGTTACCGATCAACATGGTGACCAGAAGAAGCCCACTAGTGAGAACGACGATGATGAAAACCACTTCTAGCCAATCTGTGGTGCACTCCAAGTTACCAAAAGTACTGCGCCACACAATGTGTGATCGATCGACAACGTTGTCAGATTCATCCTACGACGTTTTAAAGAGCAAAGCTTAATTAGTTTAATTACCTGAGAGTCATGAGTCCCCAGAAGATGGGAAGGAGTATCTTCTCCAAACGATTTTCATTTGTGAAAAGTTGAACTGTCCATTCATATGCTCCATAAGCATAATTATCGTTGTCCGCCGCCAGGCAAGTTGTCCTTGCCTGGTGGTTCTCTGCCCACAGCCACCGCGCAGACCGGTCGCCGGCCGCGGTGGTGGCTCCAAAATAAATAGGGTCTTCACAAGCCAGCAATCCCAGGCTGCAACCCTTACTCGCCCTACATTGCTCTTTCAAGCACTTAACAGCCTTTTGTATCCCTAGCAAATACCAACATGCCCCTACAGCCTGCATGGATTGCATGCAATCATTTTCTTAATTTAGTTCAATTTAATTTATCCAAACACAACATATCAAAGTTTATGAAAAGAAAAGAAAAAAAAGAAAGATAGCAATCCCTATCCAAATGTGCACTTTAGACGAAATTTGTCTTTTGACCCTAACCAGTAAATAATAACCACAATGAAATAATCTCGACCTAATATATCTATAATTGAACTGATTGATCTGACTCAAATAACGAAGGCCCATAAGTAGCTCTTATTATCCACAAAACATATAAAACTCTCTCACAGAAGAATGATGATATCAAATATATATTATTTATTTCACATAAGACAATTTCATTCAAAATTAATTCTAAAGTGAAGCCATGAGCCGATGAACAAGCTTTATATAAATTAAAGTAGCAGCAGTAGTCATCCATCAAAGAATACATTTTTATACCCATTTTCCACTTCTTTCTTTTTATTGAAAAAAGAAAAAGAAAAAGAAAAGAAGTAATCTTTGGTAATTTTGTAGGGTAAATCCGTAAATTATAATGTGAAATAGATAAATGTTTACTTCTAGTATATTATATTTAATTTTAATGTACTAAAATTCATTTTAGATACTCAATGTATGTGTAATGTGGACCATGATTCACAGTATAACAATTAATTTTGTAATTTTGTAAGTGACCATTTTGGCTTTAAGCACTTTATACGTTCAATCACATCAATATTCCTTTTTTATTTTGGGTTATGATTGGTGCTAAAGCTAGTAATCGTGAAACACAACTCTAGTCATGTTACTTTCACAATTAACGTTTTGCTCAGAAAAAACTATTCCAATTTCCCCAATCCCCACCATCAATATAACCCTAACCAAGAAAAGAAAGAAGAATTGAAAAATTCAAATAAAATTTTACTTAATAACTTGTAACTGACCAGAAATTAAAAAAATTTCAGGTAAGTTCAATTATCAGTCATCAGTTAAGTGGTGTGTTGGGTTTTTTTTTTATCACCCCTATATTAGTTTTTATCTCTTTGTCTTATATATAGCTTCTTCTCTTTTTCTTTTTTCTTTTTTTTTTTACATATATAATGTAAATACTTTAATAGTATATTATTTTAATTATAAAACTAATAAATCCCAACTCATATTCTATTGGAAAATACTTACTACTATTCCTAAATTCTATTTCAATTTTTACTTACGATTTTGATATTGACATTTTCCTTAGGACCCACAAATAAAGATTATTAATCATTGATTGTTAAATCAAAGTAAAAGTGAGGAAGTAGAAATAAAGGTATGTGTAGTAGAACTCAATTTTATTTCACGTTTCTTATTTTCATGCCGCCAAAAAGTCCCCCCATGTGGGTTGGGGTAGGGTTGGTAGAGAAAATATAGGTTGTTATGCTATTGACCTGGGTTCATATTTTCAATTTCAGAACTATATGTTTAAAATTTTTGAACTCTATGTTCACAATTTCAGAACTCTATGTTTACAATTTCATAACATTATATTCACAATTTTATAACTCTATATTTAATAGTATAACACAATTTTTGAATCTATATAACAAAATTGTGAATATTAAGTAATGTAATTTTGTATATTGAGATATAAAATTGTGAACATAAAATTCTAAAATTGTGAACATACGATTTTAAATTTGTGAACATGGACCCAGGTCCACCTTGCAAGTTGGATTCGGGTCAATAGCATAATTTGCCAGAAAATATAAGGTGAGTTAAGTGATGGATATAGGCATATAGCCATCCCGACCCATTGTCATTCCTACGCCTACATACCCCAGTATTTTGCCCTCCGAACAATACCTTAAAAAAAAAAAGAGGAGTGGGGGTGGTGGCCTTACATGAGAGGCTACGAAATATGCGATCATGTTGAGAGCGATTCCCCACCAAACGGTGCCGAATATGTAGCCGCCGGAGAGATTCTGCATCCGCCGTAAGTGCCCGACGGAATGATAGATCTTCGGAAGGTATTGGAAGAGGAAGACGATCAAGAACACCGTCATCACCGTCGCCGTCTTCTCCTTCTCCAGTAACGCCGGCGTCGTCACCCATAATACTATCTGCACAATTTTTATCGAATAACCATGCAAAACTAATTAAATAATAAATACTCCGATCCGTAATGCATTAAAAAAAAAGTAATTTATTATTTTATATCTATTTTCATTAAAATATATTAAACTTTTATAGGATTCCCCAAAAGAAAATATTCCCTTTTTATCGACTTTTCCTAATTATCGTACTAGCAGACACCGCAGCATCACATGTCACTGCAACACTACACTGCATGAGTGCATGCATAGAACTTGTCAGCATATTCATCCTTCTTTTTTTTCACACTGCATTAATATTCGATTTTGTAAGATAAAATCTAATCCTATTATTGAAATTACTTTGATGCCCACCGCGTTTGGTAGTTTAAACGTGGTAAAATACCGACAACAACAATCAAGTTGGTCAGACTATTGATGAGTTATTACTAGTCTGATCAGCCTATTGATCTTCTTAGTTTGAACCGACCAATTATGAACAACATAAGTCAGTTTATCTCATTTTGGTCTTTTGTCCGTTAGAGTCCTAAGAAAGGATTTCAAAGTGCATATTCTCGAATTATGACTGTTAATTTCCTTTGTCACTCAAAAAAGATGATAAAAATGTGCTGAAAAAGAGTGATCGAATAGGTGAAGTACGATTTTTATAACAGAAGTTCAATTTTTACTTATTAATTAAGGTTGAATAGTTTAATGGTGAATTAAATATTGTTTTTAGCAATGTCTATAATTAATGACGGACCTGCGGTAAAGGAAGGATGACGAAGAGTTCAAAGAGGAAACCCTTTTTGGCTTTAAGATATCGAGACGCGACGGCGCGGCGGGTGACGAGGTTGTCGTGTTGCCGTCGTGTCGCGTCGTCGCCGCCGAATACCTGCGTCCGCCGCGTGTCCGTCTTGAACTGCACCCACATGTTGCAGAGGTGCAAGGCGTCGGTCATGCAGCGGAGCACGGTGGCGGTGGTGGCGAACCACCCGTCGACGAAGAGGCACATGCAGTTGTCGCTTATGGAGAGGGCGTAGAAGAACAGAGGATCGACGAACAGGCCGGCGGCGCATACTAGTAGGAACACCCGGTTCCATTCTCGAACCCACGTTGCCCTCGGGTCTAAAACCTGTTAGAATAATTATATCACATAGAATCATTAATATTTGATAACAAGAATCGTACTAACCTCCCGTCATAGTTCTGAATTAATGGTGTTAGAGTGATCTGGACTGCGAGTTCACATAACTATTTTGTCTCAGACTTCTATTTAGCTCTCTCTAGATGGTGTATATGAGATAGTAAGAGAACTGCTGCAGAGTTTAAGTATTTTATCTCACACTTTTACTTAACTCTCTAGATGGTGTATGATATAATAAGAGAACCACTAACCTTATATGATTACTAACTATCATTTCTTGTTATATATTATTAGGTCTACTAAACTCTAACCAAACTCCTATTGTTATAATAATGAGAAGAAAACGTTACAAAACCTTTCCAAACAGGCCGCAGAATAATCCGGCACGGCGGCGAGATCCGCCGCCGCCGAATACGCTCCTATTGCAGCCGTGAAACTTGTCTTCCTCTTCTGCTTCTTCGTCTTCATTATCTTCTTCTTCTTCATCAGTTTCGTAGTATTCATCATTACTGCGTGAAGGTTCCAGTTCATGGATGCTCGCCATTTTCTTCAAACAATCGTGATGAATGCTAAGAAGATTGGAGTGAGGGATTTTTGTCCAATTTGAAGAGAATAATATATGTAGTGATGAGTTTCAGGAATAATATAATTGCAGGTTGTATGCGGAGCAGGGTGATATAACAAGGAATGAAGAAATAGACCATTGCTAAGTGGAAATTACTCAAATGCCCCTCATCACGATGTTGTAATTTAAAAATAATGTGTATTGTCAAAGTAAATCGCAGTAGAAAAAATTTATATATTCAACAAATTTATAATAGACTTCACTCTCTTTACCATTTTCAAGCCTAATTTTGATAACTTGATGGTTGTGTTCTTTTTTAAAGAAAAAAAGAATAAATTAGTAGGTTTAAAGAAATAGTCATATCATTTCTATTTGGAGTCACTACTTCCACTTTGAGATATATGTATAAAGGCATATAAAATGTCGTGAAAAGAACAGTCAACAAATAAGAATCACATTTCCCAGGTGAATGTGTAAATTATCTTTTGTGCAAATTATGATGTATAATTGTGCATTTACGATTTTACGGATAAGTGATTGTACATCTTAAAAATATGCATTTCTGTAATTGCTAAAGTCAAGGCGTTTCACCCAGAGCACACCTTTAATAGCGGCTACAGACTTTTCCGGAAATTAATCGTAGCGTATAGGGGGAATAATGGAAGCAAAAATGGGAGGTGAAGGAATAAGAGCTAAGAGGAAGACAAGAAATGTGGATTGCTATGATTGAATCTGGGAGGAGAAGGGACGGGATATCTCATTATTGAATAAGTTCAGAAAAACACAGTTTCCACGCAATTTCCTCTGCTTGTTTGCTAGCCACCTAAGAAGATGTGTGCATAGTTGCATATATACACAACCCCAAGCCTCTTACGTGGCAAAAAATCGATCTTTTCCTTCACAGATACTCAAACCGATCATTTCCCGTACTTACAGTACAGAATATATTAACTATAAATACATAATTTGAATATAATTTTAGATCTGGACCCACAATGCAAGCCTGCAAGGTCGATCCTGGTCACATAGTTAGTTAAAAGATGCCAAAGAACTAAAGATTATGAAACAGAAAAGGCAAATACCCCAAAGTTCCAAAATGACCCCTTTTTTTCTGGCTTTTGGGGTGTGCTCTTAGGTATTCTTGAAATTTGAGCAATAATTTCCATGGCAAAGTAGTTAAGATTGCTCTGATGTTCAATCATATGACAAAATGTTAGCTCTTACTAACACAATATTGACAAGAGAGTCAAATGATGAACAAAATGGGGTGTGGCTATTGCAAGGCAGGTTAAGGGTTTGGTGAAACAAAAACCCGAGTTCTTGCCTAGACTGCAGGTAAGTTCCCCCGTCTTTCTCATCTTAGGAAAACCTGCTCGGCCATCTTTCGGGGATTCTTCACTTCCCGTCTATTATCTACCCTTGCCTGCATGAGAAGTATAGTGGAAAAATTTAATCTTTTACCCAATATTGCTTTCGATATCATTCCAAGGATACAAAACTAATACAAGTTATGCATATATAATAAGAAAGAATTGTTCATAGATCCGAAAATTATCCAGAAGTATAGAAAAGTGCGGGATCATGAATCAAACAGCATGAAAATTACCTTTACACCAGTCAACGTTGTTGAAGAACTAGTTCCCGGGATTCTTTCCTTTGAAACTTTAGGAACCTGCACTTTGACTGTAGCTGCCCTCTCTCTAGAGCTTGATTTCGGAACCACTATCCTTGGTGCATTCTCTTTACCAGTGGCCATAGTTCTTTTGATTTTGGTTCCCGTGCTCTCTTTAGTCTTCCTAACCTCATTTGAGGGAACATTTCCGTTGCCTCGATTGGGAACAAAAGCTTTCTGTTGTGTTGTATTAGTACGGTGATGACCCTGCAAATCCACATACAAATTCAGAAAATCAATCACTATCGTCATATGACAAAGATCTATATTTGAGAAACCAGAATTAGGTTTTCATAAAAGAACATTATATCCACCAAAAATGAAATTGAGAAACAAATCTAAGAAAGACATTCAGTCATTTAACAAATGCCAAAACAACAGAAGATGTGTTCTCAGAACTCGATACGTACTTTCACAGAAAGAAAAAAGTTTTAGCAGGGTATGAAAAGTCTGTAAAATAGGTCATCCCATTAAAGTTTGTAAAGCTTTTTATGAGTGGTTTATTTGATTCACAATAATTTGCGTGCTGAGCTTGAAGAAAACATGCCTTGTACATTCGTGGTAGCTTCGTCTTTTCTTTTGGGGGGTCATTCAATCCGAAGACATTTCTACTATCTGGAGTTGTGCCTTTAGTTTGGCTTGTAGATTGGTTTCTATCCTCGTGAGGATTTGAAGACTCTATGCTTGATTTGCTTGAAGAAGCAGATTTTCGACCTTCAGATTGCCTCGGACTATTAACCACCAGCCTTAATGCCTGTCTAGTAACACAACTTTTCCTAACACTAACCCTTAGAGTCGACAAGAAATCACTAGTTCGCCCAAATACTTGACTGTTTATGTCTGTGCACTTTCGAGGTTGCAGTTCAGTAAGTCTAGATGTTACGGTGCACGTTGAATTTCTCATCTCCAGAGAGTTCTTATGTTGTTGTTCGACATCCTCATAAGTAACGGTGCTGCTTGAATTACTTGTCACCGAGGACTTCTGATGCCGTTGATCGCTAACCTCAGATGTAACGGTACTTAAACTGCTTTCGCCTCTCTCAGCAGCTACAGAACCACGACTGGGAATTGGTTGAGAGCAGGGGGGTTTAGAATTTAGAGACAAGCTGCTCGGGCCAACAGAAATAGATTTTGAAGCCCCACGGTGTTTTACATTTACGTGGCTTGTTCGATCTTTCACAGCTTTAGTAAACCCCGAGTTCACCCGTGAAGATTTACTGTTTAAGTCCTTAACCGGATGCTTCTTACCCAAGCTAATCTTGCGGTTTCCTTTCCCCCACTCCCTACTCCTGTAATCTTTACCTCTCGATCTTCCCACCGAGGGTGGAAGCTTCGGGGAAGATTGTTCGTGCCCGCCAAAGTCCATTTCTGCACAGATCTCCCCAATGCGAGAAAATGCAGCTTTCAATTCTTTGGAAGACGATTGATGAAACCTGAAAGGGTTTAGTCAATTTAGCGATTCTACACCCACCCATCCACTACCCGAAAATACCATGTCTAAACAAAATCACAAGACGCTTACAGATGGCTCATGTGGAACCATTCATCATCCCTGCAACACAAACACAACTCCATAAATGAACTAGTCTCGATTATAGGCTCTCATACCAGCAAGAACTTCAACCATAACCACAAACCGTGTCGATACTTACTTGTCAGTGTACATAGACTTAGATTCAACACTGAGATCCACCCACATGGGAGCATCAATCTCATCCTGCAATGCATAAATGACCAAATCAAATCCCTAATAAACCTAAAACACCCTGCACCCCATGGCCACTCTCAGGGGGAGAGTTGAGACTAAATTTTGAATACAAGTATGCATTTTCAAATCTATCACTCTCAAATAATCAAATATAACCTCAAGAAAATATCATTACAACAAAAAAGCCTGGAAATGAATATGAGGATCAAAAATATATCTAGCAAAAATCCACATTCCAATATAATAATCAACATTTGAGCATAAACCCAAACCCCCATTTGAGACTGAATTTTGAATACAAGTATGCATTTTCAAATCTATCACTCTCAAATATAACCTCAAGAAAATATCATTACAAACAAAAAAGGCTGGAAATGAATCTGAGGATCAAAAACATATCTAGCAAAAATACGCATTCCAATATAATAATCAACATTTGAACATAAACCCAAACCCCCCCATTTCAACATTCATTTACTGTCAACAACTGCCATTACAAAATTTGAAGATTGAAAACAACATTTTTCAAACCCAGAAACAAACATCTAACAATCCACCCAAAACACAAAGAATCCGCCAGTAACTAACAGCACATTATCACATAAATTTCAAGAACGAAGAGTGAAAAATCGGAGAATAGGGAAACGCGAATTACCAGAAACTCCCAATGGTCGGCTGGTTCAGAGCCATTCTTGACCAACAGTTCAATCCCATCACTCTTCGCTTTTCTTCCATTGCCCTTCGCAGAAGGAATACGGGGATTCGGCTTTCTAATAACCATTCTCGTTCTTGGCCCGATTGACGGCGGGACACTCGGGAAAATTTGAATCTTTAAGGAAAAGGGTACGATGTAATCTTGACCTTAAGCAAGGATGTTTAGCCTTTAGCTATTGTTGTCGCCATGAAAGAGTAGGAGAGCTTTCGAGTTTCAAACAGGCATCATCAGCAACACAACATTTCTACTACCAGAAGGCAAATAGTACCTTTCGGCTTTCATCATCATAAACTATAATATACGATGGCCAGAAGCCCTCCAACAGTCACCCATTTTTTTCTTGATAAAATTCAAAATATAATAGTGATGTTTTAAAATTTAAATCTTTAATTAATAATTGAATTTTTTTTATTCTTGATAATAACTTAGTGGAAAATTAAAATGTATATCCAACATTTGTTACTAATTCAATATTTCTTCCCTTTTATTTTTTGAATTAACATCCCGAAATATAGACAATTCATTCTTAAGGCAGATAATATCCATAAAATTTTATAGCTCGAGAGATAATGGAAGAGTATCGATAATTCTTTAACTTCAATCATACATGATGGGATTTTTAGTGAAAAAAACAATTGTTTTATTATGTTCCTTAAATATACGTTCCGATAATACATCATACTACTATTTTAGTTATGACTTGTACACAATTGAAAATTTCGCTATAAGATCCTCTTTTGTCCACCTCGATCAAATCATATTCAATATAACGTGCATGAATACATTAGTTGTCTATAGATATAATACCAAACTTTTTAAAATATACTATTGTAATTATATTAAATTTTACTGTATTTTTTAAAAAAATCATTAATTTTCAGCTTATGAACATATGCCATTAGTCATTAAATTCCCAAGTTTTATTTTTGAAAAAAATATTTTTTTAAATATTACCGACACTATAATATATATTTATAACTATTTAATTGATCTATCGAAGTACAATGAGTTAATATCGTCTCACCGAGTAATGAACTTTCATTTTTGGGACAAGCTTTATTTTTCTATTGTATTCTTTATTCTTCGGAAAATAGGGAATTTGTGTTATTTGCTGGAAACGTTTCTCTGAACTCGTTCTTAAACATGCTGACCGACAAAAAACAAAACAAAATGGTAAATAAAGTAACATGGCCGATTGGGCGGTGATAGTGATCTGATAACAGTTTGTGAACTCTCCCCGGAGCACCCACAGCTAAATATCGACACCCCTTCACTCAGAAACCCACACAGTGAAGGTTTCTGGGGAGGTTTTTGTTCGTTTGATGCAAAAATAGGAAGGGGAGAATTTCAATGAGGCGAAGGTCGTTCGATCTTCGAAGCAGACCCTCAAAGAGACGCTACTCCAAGCTGGGATGGCTGGTATTCTGCGCCTTCTTAGCGCTTCTCTTCTTCGTCATCGTTCGTCAGAAAAGCTCTTCTCCCTCTACCCCTTCTTTAATCCAGGTAAAAACTGGCTTACCCACCAGCGTTTTGTCTCATTATATCCCAAAAGATTGGCGCTTTCTTCCCGTTTCTTCTTGATGGTGTTTTCTTTTGGTATAAAAGATTTGATTTTTTTTGCAGACCAAGTGTATGTGTAAGTGTGTAACTCACTGGTTCTGTTTATAGATTGTGCTGTATAGGTGTGTTCAATAATTTGTAGTCAATTTGTTCAGATTTGGATGGTTTGTTTCTTAGTGGCATGTTAGTGTAGCAGATTATAAGAAATGGAGAGGACTTTGCTGGGCAATCATTGTATTTTGTGGTGAATTTTGTGCAGGAGAGTTGGCAGGCATTTCTTATCTTTCTGTTTTGGGTACCAATAGTAAAAAATTCTTGGAGTTTTATGGGATTTGATGAAGAGATTTCTTGGGGTTGCTTTAGAAAATGATTAGTGGTTTAGAAAATGAAGTTTGAAACTATGAATAACAATTCAATCCATTGGTGTATGGTGTATCTCGGATTTAAATGAAGCTTAGATTTAAGTAATGTCCTCTTTTGGCAAAGGCTAGGTCCTTGCATTGTCTCGTCCGTTGCAATTTTATGTGTTTCCCGCTGCAGTTTCTTGCCATTCATTTATGTTTTTGTTATGTTTGCTGCATTAGACTTGTTAACTTTGTTTCTTTCAAGACTTCAACTGTATTGTATGAGAATGTTCCGAGAGGAAAATTGGGGAAATGGATAAGTTTATGCTATTTGGTTGAAGTATGGTATATACCGTCTCCAAGGGTGCATGTTGCTGAAGGAACACGAGTGAGTGTTCAATTTTGATGTTAGTTTGGGGTATGTGGCTGGAAATGCAAAGAGGAATGTTTAAACGAATTGAATTGCGGAAAGTTTCATAGGAACC
The DNA here is from genome assembly GCF_003576645.1 of Ipomoea triloba. Classification (NCBI taxonomy): domain Eukaryota; kingdom Viridiplantae; phylum Streptophyta; class Magnoliopsida; order Solanales; family Convolvulaceae; genus Ipomoea; species Ipomoea triloba. The sequence continues at coordinate 30,189,574 of NC_044920.1, read as the reverse complement.
TTTCTCTTTACCAACTTCCTCTCTTTCAAATAAAAGAATCCAATTTCAAGTATTGATTCCATATGAGTACTTAGAGATCTATGGAGTATACCTATTGAAAAAGTTTAGCCATAACCAATTTGTGGTCAGATGTTGGATCTTTATTCTTTGCCTCTTGTTTGTTTGCACTTCCTGAATAGAAACTTTAAGTACATAGAACACTAATGATTTTATGTAAATGTTCAGGGATTTAATAGACGGAACAAATTTCTGGAAGGTTTTAACATCACCGAAGAAATGTTGGACCCTCATTCAATCAGTAGGCAAGTGAATGATCAAATATCTCTTGCTAAATCCTTTGTTCTGATTGCAAAAGAGAGCAACAACCTTCAACTTGCATGGGAGATAAGTGCCAAGATTCACAAATCACAAGTACTCCTATCAAATTCAGCAACGAGGAAAACCCCGTTAACAATGAAAGAGGCAGAATCAAGAATCCGTGAAATGGCACTTCTGCTTTGTCAAGCCCAGCAACTTCACTATGATAGTGCAACCATGATTATGAGATTAAAGGCCAATATCCAATCACTTGGAGAACAATTGAATTCCGTGACGGAGAAGAGCTCAAAGTATGGACAAATAGCAGCTGAGGAAGTGCCAAAGGGTCTATACTGCCTGGGTGTTAGGTTAACTGTTGATTGGTTCCAGAACAAAAAGCTGCAGGAGAAACAGCCGGGGGAGGGTCTGGTTGCCAAGAAACTCGAGGATAATAACCTTTATCATTTTTGTGTTTTTTCTGACAACATCCTAGCTACTTCAGTCGTGGTCAATTCAACAGCGTTAAATGCCAAGAATCCAGAGCGGATTGTCTTCCACATTGTGACTGACGAAATAAACTATGCTCCAATGAAAGCCTGGTTTTCTATGAATTCTTTCCGCGGTGTTTCAATAGAAGTTCAGAAGTTTGAAGACTTCAGTTGGTTGAATGCTTCTTACGTCCCTGTTCTTAAGCAGCTGCAAGACTCGGACACCCAAAATTATTACTTCTCTGGAAGTCAGGATGGTGGTAAAACCCCTATAAAATACCGTAACCCAAAGTACCTCTCAATGCTCAACCACCTTAGGTTCTATATTCCCGAAGTTTTTCCAAAGCTTGATAAGATAGTATTTCTTGACGATGATATTGTGGTTCAAAAGGATCTATCACCATTGTTCTCCATTGATTTGAAAGGAAACGTGAATGGAGCTGTCGAGACTTGCACGGAGACATTCCACAGATACCACAAATACTTGAACTCCTCCCACCCACTTATACGCTCACATTTCAATCCAGATGCTTGTGGCTGGGCCTTTGGCATGAATATCTTTGATTTGGTTCAATGGAGGAGGAAGAACGTGACTGGTATATATCACTACTGGCAGGAGAAGAACGCAGATCGAACACTATGGAAGCTCGGAACCTTGCCACCCGGGCTTCTGACCTTCTACGGGTTGACTCAACCGCTGGATCGTAGTTGGCATGTTTTGGGATTGGGATACACAAGCGTCGATCCACAGCTGATTGAGAAAGGTGCAGTTCTACATTTCAATGGAAACTCCAAGCCATGGCTGAAGATTGGAATGGAGAAGTACAAACCACTGTGGAACAAATACATAGATTATTCTCATCCTCTGTTGCAACAATGCAATATCCATTGACCATTGTCAACAGATAAGGCTTTAGTTAGCCATACCAAAACCAAAGATGAATCATTTCTATGCCTCTTGAAACATAAAACAGTGTTGTTAATCTGATCATGGGTTTATGCTTAGAAATCTCTAAAATTTGTCAAATCATTGATGTATTTATTCCACTTCTAATGTGTAGCTTCAGCCTTCAGACATCTCTGTTTTTGAGGTTACTATAATTTTTTTTAACACTACTGACTCTATTACAATGTAGTATCTGTTCAGTCACAGCTATGCCGCTTGACCACAAGGTCTTTGGTAGGTTCGGTATCAAATCTTATAGTATATGATGTGTCTTGATTTTATTAACTCGTGACGGTGACAGTTAGGAAAAGCATTCTGAATAACTAAAATGGATGATCAAGAAGGGGTTATGGAACAAATGACTGAAAATCATTGTACAATGTATGGTTCTCAAGGATACAAAGGTATATATTCCAACAATTTTAGCAGGCTCCTAAGAATCAAGAAAGATAATGATCTGGATAGAAGGATACCACTTGGAGATACTTAAAAATCTTTAGGAGCCCTGTGATTGGTCAGTCTATAACTTGAGTTTATCATCAACCACAAATTCTATCCATGCAATCCTGACCACCCATCTGTGATTTTCTCTCTCCCCACACATAATAAAACCAGTTCCTCAGTATCTTCTACTTCTAGATTGCTCCAGCAGTTATTTAACAGAAAACTAGTCCCAACCCTAAGCTTGAGAGAAACCAAGAATGGCATCCATGGCAGCTGCTGCTAGCTCCACCACTGTTGTCAGAGCCACCCCATTCTTGGGTCAGACCAAGAATGCTAATTCTCTTAGAGATGCTGTTCCCATGGGACCTGCTAAATTTACCATGGTAATTTCTCATGAACTTCTGTTATACTACTAAGATAGTAAGATGGTTTTATTTTATTTGGTTGCTTAATTTCTTGGTTTTCATCTTCATAGGGAAATGATTTGTGGTATGGGCCTGACCGTGTTAAGTACTTGGGACCCTTTTCTGCTCAAACTCCTTCATACTTGACTGGAGAGTTCCCTGGTGATTATGGATGGGACACTGCTGGTTTGTCTGCTGATCCTGAGGCTTTTGCCAAAAACAGGGCTCTTGAGGTACTTTAAATTAGTTTTTATGTATATTTTATGAGGTCCAAAGACCTAACTCTTGTATATATATATCATGTGAAAGAGTTTTGGTCAGACTTTTCTCGAGTAAGAGTCAAACTCTGGACACCCGACTTAAATGGGGTAATCCACTCAAGTTGGTTATGATGTTGACTTGGTAATTATAAGGTTTTAAGTCCAACTCCTAATGGGAGTGGCTTATTAACCTTATTGGTTTGAGCCAGTTAGATAACCTAGGCCGATTTACTTCATTATGGTCTCAGCCGGTCAGCTATAGACAACCTAAGATGGGGGGTTTATTAACCTTATTGGTTTGAGTCAGTCAGGTAACCTAGGCCGATTTACTTCATTATGGTCTCAGCCAGTCAGCTATGGACAATCTAGGATGATTTACCTCATTGTGATCCTTTGTTGGTTAGGTCTATAAGGCAGAGTTTACTAGTACATATCTTGAGTAGTGGCTGGGAGTTTCCCTTTTCACTCAAAAAAAATGATTATTGTACTTGGAGATCTAAAATGGTTTGAAAATTGGCAGGTGATCCATGGAAGGTGGGCAATGCTTGGAGCACTGGGATGCATAACCCCAGAAGTTCTTGAAAAATGGTTGAATGTGGACTTCAAGGAGCCAGTGTGGTTCAAAGCAGGAGCTCAGATCTTCTCAGAAGGAGGCCTGGACTACTTGGGCAACCCAAACCTTGTTCATGCCCAGAGCATCTTAGCAGTGCTGGGCTTCCAAGTTGTTCTCATGGGGCTTGTTGAAGGCTTCAGAATCAATGGCCTGCCTGGAGTTGGAGAGGGCAATGACCTCTACCCTGGTGGCCAATACTTTGATCCCCTCGGCCTAGCCGATGACCCGACCACCTTTGCTGAGCTCAAGGTGAAGGAAATCAAGAATGGCAGACTAGCCATGTTCTCCATGTTTGGTTTCTTTGTCCAAGCCATTGTTACTGGCAAAGGCCCTCTGGAGAACCTCTTGGACCACCTTGATAACCCTGTGGCTAACAATGCCTGGGTTTATGCCACCAAGTTTGTCCCCGGATCATAAATTTCGGTCTCCCTGGATTCATCTGTGTTGTTCATCCAAACCCCTAATGTATGATTGAAAAAAAAAAATGAAAATTTTCTGTAGATTATATATAATTTATGAGAGTTTGGACTAAACATCTGTTTTCCAGTTTCTCAGTACTATACAATGATCTCCCCTACTTACATAATTTGCAACATACTAACTAAGCAGGCTCACCTCAAGAACTCTGAGGGGTTTCAAGTGAAAAAACCAATCATCCTCTCTTATGGTAAATATACAAAACGCACGCCCGCCCCCTCGGTTCTCCTGGGCAAACCTATCTTAACTAGCATGTTTCGTGCCTAGAAAGACCGAAAGAAGAGGTTTAAGTCTGAAATCGTTTGCTTGTCTTTCCCCCCCACCATGTTCTTCGGCTTCTTTCTGCTTCCGAATGCCCCAGCTTGTGTACTTTTACCTTTGCAGCCCTTAATCTGACCTTGTAGTCCTTCTTCCATTGCTCAAACTGGAGTTTCAGTCTTCTTAGTTCGTCTTCAGGGCTCGTAGAGAGTAACTGTCCCGGGCTGACCTGAAGAATCGATGTGGCCTTGTCATCGAAATTCTGTTTCCTTTGTTCAAACTCCTTTACAAGGCGATCGATTGCACTAAGACCACCATCGATCTCTTGACTAGATCCAACAGCACCTTCGGAATCATAAAAGCAACGAGGTGGAAGACCCACAGCGTTGTCAGCTGCAAGACTCTTCTTGGCTGCAGCAAGATTTGCCTGTTCGAAAGCACATTCAGTACCACCCGAGTCCCATGTTGAGCATAAATAATATATAAACATAAATGTGCAGTCCAACTATCAGCTTAGGCTTTTAGTTGAGATGGAGCACATGCTTCAATTTGGTATTAGAGACATGTCAAAGGTCATGGGTTCAAGGCTTTTAGTTAAGATGGAGCACATGCTTCAATTTCCCGGTTTAACACGGACATGAAACAGAATAAGTGCATAATTTTGGACCATAATACGTTTTGCCATGAAAGAGCATATGAGAGATAACAGCTAGCAAAAAAGTCTCAGCCACACTCAACACAGTTTCTATGATAATCAAACGGGCACGAGAGCTCACCTGCAAAGACGCAATTTGTTTTTCCCATGTTTCCTCCATCGTCCTCATCTTGGCTTCGTATTCTGACCAATGTGCCTCGAGTTGTTTAGCTTGTTCTTTTAATGCAGCGTTTTCTTTTTCCTTCTGTCCCAGGGTTGTTTTAGACACGAAAAGATGCTTTTGAAGTTCTTCGATAACAAAGGGCAAAACTTCTGAAGGCAAGTCCTGGTAAAAACGCACGAAAACATCAATACTTGAATAGGATAATACAAATCATGGGATGACAAGAGAAGCAATTCTCGAGTATTTCTTTGTTATAAAGTACCTTCACCTCCAACATCTTCCCGCCCGCTTTGCATTTTTCAAGAATTACCTTCTTCAAATTCCGTAGGCTACTAACATGCTTTCGTGCCAAGCACCCACGAATTGCTGTAGGAGAACACAAATGAATCATCGATCCTATATTCCATAGCACGCGTTGCAGAAATGTTGAGCTAAGACTTTACCTGATTGTATTCTTACAACAGCCACCAACTGCTCATCAATTTTGTTGGAAGCAAGCTGCTCTTTTGACGTTACCAACGTATTAAATTGCCTTCTCGCGTTTTCACCACGAACAACTACAATAACGACCATTTACATAAAGATCTAGTGAAATGAACGGTGATTATTTAGTTGTAAACTGGCTGGATGGTCAGTTATTTGGTAATTCAGAGCATTTGCAGAAATATGATAATATCCTAAATACTCGTAGTGGCAACTAAAACTCTAAAAGCAGTCTAGCTTACAAGATTGAAGCGCTATCACTCCGCCATTGAGCTCATGGAAGTGATGGCAAGCACGGTGGCGAGGAATACACTTCTGCACCTCAAGAGCACCCTGCAGGACTCGTTTCCTTGCATCTTCGAGTGCATCAATCTGAAAGTTACGGGGATCAGATATAACCGATATGGGGGCAAGGGGATACTAATAAAGAATAGAGCGCCCTTTTATTTGCCCAGTAGTCCAGCATCTCACCTGTCCAGCTCGGAAATACAATTTGGTATACCCAACCTGGTACATCTCAGGAAGGATATTGAATTGCTGGAGAATAGCAACAGATGTACTTAAAGGATCTCGAGGAACAGGATTATCGACGAGGAGGCTATATCTGAAACACATAGCACATGCATATTTCAAGACTTACTAACCAATCAAAGTCAGAAACCGAAAAAAATAGAAGAAAAAAGCGGCACTTGCCTTCTCGTGAAATCAAGATGTGTCATCCGAGTAGGATATCCGCATCTCGACATTTTCACCGCGTCTAAAACCCCACAGCATCTAAGCTGCTTTAAGACGAGATTTTTCTCGAACATCCCGGGAAGCTGCTTATCGTTTGGCTTTATGCAGCAGATGAAGCGTGGCGTAGTGTTTTCTAGCTGTTGCATTAAATTGAACAACTGACCCTGCACAGAGAGTTGGAGTCTCTAAGAGGGACTATATTGTCAATACTCGACAGTATATCGAGCTATGCAGCATTAAAGAAAACGAAGCAGATAATCACTACCTTAAACTTCGTAGCAACACTCTGCTTCTGAGATTGGTTAAGCAAAGATGCAAACAACCGAGGTATTTCAGAGCTGGATGACGAGAGTAGCTGAACAATATCAGCAGGCAACGTATCCTGATTCTTTTCCAAGAAACCACTGGTGAGATAGAGAACCTAATAGAATCAGAGGCAAAATATCGTGGGACGGGGTACCAAATGCTTCCAAGAAAACCATTTATCTATAACAACTGCATCCTAATCTACTGCAATAAGAAAATCTAACCTTTCGAGCATAATGCTGAATACTAAATGCTCCTCCACTTTCTCCTTTAAAGCACCGGTTTGCTGTCAAATGCTGTCTGAGCTTACTGGCAAAGGTTAAATCAGTAGCTCCAGGGAAGTTTGACTCTTCGTCCAGTAAAGAAATAAGCCCGGTTGGTTTCTGCAAGGCGCATTACAATAACCGATAAATCATGTCCACTTCTGCACATATCACAAGTTTTGATGAATGGGATAGAAAATCAAATAGAAGAAAGTACCTTTTCAAAGAGATCCAAACACTCTCGGTTGTCTTCAAATTCTACTTTTATCCAATCAATTCCATCTGACTCGTATTCCTGAATCAGACAAGTCAGTTATGTCATAAGTCATAACTATGCAAACATTTAGATTGCATATTGATCTTTTCTTTTGTTTTTTTTTTCTTTTTTTTTTTTTTTTTTTTGGGTGGGGGGGGCGGTGTCGAGCAATGAGGAGACTCTTTTGACACGGTTACCTCTTGCGCAAGTTTGAATAGATGACGATTAAAATGCTGTTGAAGCCTCTCATTTCCATAGTTTATGCAGAACTGCTCAAAGCTATTATTCTGGAGAAAGAAAGAAAATGGTAGTAACACAGAAGACACATTGAACAAACATCGATAAAAAAAAAAACACTTCAAGAGATCAATCTACCTTAAATGCTTCAAAACCATAAATATCCAGAATACTTATGGATCTACCAGTATGTTGTTTTTCCATTGCAAGTGATTTATTAATCTCATCAACAAGCCAGTTGAACAAGCTTCCATATATGAACTTTGCCAGTGCATTTCTTGTATCAGTTGCCTGAATTAAGTCAACGTGAATGCTGTTACTGTATTATAGCTCAATATATTTGTTACAATCATATCTATCTGGGGTGCAACTATCTAAGGTATAGAATTCGTAAGATTACACGTATAAGCACTTAAAATACCTGCTGCATTGTTAACCACTTGGTAACCTTATCCTTGCCAACGTGTACTCTATGGGTTGATAAAGCTAGCATGAGGTCATGAGCACTGCAACCTATCAAGCTAGCTGCATTTGTAAGAGCTGTAGGTAACAGGGAAAGGGTATAAATTAGATTTTTCAGAATATGTAAATCAATTCTTAATATGGAATGGCAAATCTTTAGACACAAAGAAGAAAAAGTTAATGCTACAGGTTTACCTTCATCGGCCACAGCTTCAACGTGGCTTTCATCGTCAATCACTTCAAATGATATGTTTCCTAGCCATAACACAGCAGCAAGCATTTCAAAGGCATGTTCTTGATCTTTTTTGCAAATGTTGAGAGTGTTTAGGGCGTCCTGATGATGAAACAGAATGTATAAACCAATTAATTATGTGTCTAGAAAAATGTTTTAAATGACATATATATCTAAACTCTAGAATCTAGATCACCATGAGCATATGGAACTTTTCGGCATCATCAACATCGTTCATCAAACACTCAGTTTGGTTTAGATAATTGTATTCAGATGCCCGTTTTAACTTCAGTTTAGCTGCAAAGAAATCACATCAAGGTTATCGTAAGTACTTTAAATGAGAAGGAAAGAGCACAAAGAATTATTTATAAAGCTTTTTATTTAATCCCTCACCTCAACATCTATGAGGTTCAGGAAAAGTAGAAATGAAAGAAAAGAAAGAGGGAATGAAAAGAACAGTAAACTGTGACATCTCATTTCTTACTTAGTTATTGCAAATTTTTACAGCATCTGAAATTACAGAACCACAGTACTTTGAATTGCATATTTGCATCAATGTTAACACGTAACCAGATACTTATGCACCTTCTCAATCCCCTCATACTACCTTTTTTTTTTAGGGGGGGGGGGGGAGGGGGGGGGGGGGGGGGGGGGGGGGGGGGGGGGGTGCAAATGGTTCCAAAGTTGAATCTGTACCTCTGAGACCTGCTGGAGCCCCAGCGCAAAGCTGGTAAAAGATATGGTATGATCTCTCTCCTTGGGCAAGCTGATTCACTCTTGACTGCAAATTAGACAAGAAGTTTTCAAAAAGCCCATGATGAATGCATGCAAATTTAAGTGGAAAAAAAGAAGTGAAAATAGAGGAGAAAAACATGTGTACCTCTTCAAGAAGAACTGCTCATTTTTTTGGGCATCAATATGTTTGTTATGCAAAGAAAAGTAAACATCAGTAGAATGATTGAAAGAATGATTTACAGAGATTTCGTGTCAACATATCAAAATAAGTGAGTGTGCTTACGAGTTTGTATTTTAGCGCCACATATTTTTCCTGTTTCACTAAAATGAATTTCAATCAATTTCCCCTGTAAAGAATCCAAAGTATTAGTGAGTCTAACTGCAATACGAAACGAGATAGACCATAAAATGATCTATATTGAGCAGCATCTCCTTTCCTTAACAAATAGAGCGGGTATAACTTACAAAACGGCTTGAGTTGTTGTTTCTAGATGTTTTGGCATTTCCAAATGCTTCTAATATACAGCTTGACTGTAGCAGTTTACACTCTATCCCGTTGCCACCTCCACCAAGTGCAGCCAAGTATTGCATAGCAACTTTTGCCGTTTCTGTCTTGCCAGATCCACTTTCCCCACTAAAAATACAAAAACCCGTTTTGATGAGCTTATTTTCACCTTATCTATTGCTGTAAGTACCTAGACTGATTTTTATGTGTTTTGGATAGTCTGATGAAATGAGTGTGGCTTTTCGAAAAGTTGTTTTAGCTTATTCGAATAGCTATTTCAAGGGGCTTATCGGAGTAACTTGAAAATAGCTTTTCAAAGGCAGATAAAGGCCCAGCTTTGACAAACAGTGCTTTTATAAGCAATTTTCAGTAAGTGTTTCTCAAATAAGTTGTAAATGTTTACTTTTGGACTTAATAAGCCAAAAATAAACTCATCCAGATTGGACCAAAATGGAAATTTTGGACTTATTACATGCCACTTAAATAAGAAACACTTATTTTCGGCTATTTATCCAAACTAGGCATTCCAAAGATAATCATTAAATCAACAGATGATACATAATGGAGAAATCTATGTGAAATATAGCAAAGCAGCAAGTACAATACTGAGACCAAAATAGAGATGCGGACAAACCTCATAATGATTGATTGATTGGTCCCATCTGCAAGATACACACATAAAAAACGGAAAGAAATGTCAATAACCTTTTCTCACCCACAGTTAAAAATAGGTAATGATAGCTGTGGTATAATCTAACACCTTCCATCATTTCAGTGTAGGCTGCATCAGCAATAGAATACACATGAGGACCATCAACTAGCTTCTGCCTGTAAGCCGTAATAAATTCATTTCCACACAGTTTGACATCTTTGAAGGGATTCACCGCTATTAAAACAGGACCCGCCTTACTCTGCAGAACCAGGAAAAATGAGAAAGGAAAGAAAATTACACATATAGACAGATAGTTAAGTAGATGTCTAGACAGTACATACATATATTCTTTTGTGAGAATATCTGTGCTGCAAGTTATGAAGGACTGAAGGCTCGTTCAGATAACTAAGTTGTATCAGGTCATCGACTCCATCAAGAATATCCGGATTTGCTGGTAAGAGCTCTGCTGTGGGAACTACTACATCCTGCATAATTAAAGAAGCCTAAGTAACCATACATCCCATGGACCATAGCTATTCAGAATATGAAATAAATGAATGCATTAACTCACACTCCCATCTGAAAGCTTTACAGAAGCTTTCTCTCGAGAAGTTGACTGTATCTGTCCTGATTCCCACAGCCCATCTTTTAGGCGACACCAAACATTAAGTTTCTGCAACATATTGATAAAACATTGAGTGATCACCACCATATACATCTAAGAGATAACCTCTGGAAATTTTGCATAAATCATCCTAATCGAACTTTCAACCAAAGAATCAGCAGGTAAAAATAAACAAACAGTGCAACCTAGAGTCAGACTGTTGATTTAGTAACCACAATGTTATAAGTTATACTCCTGGCAAAAGCGGTGGCCTTCTTGGTTTTAGCATGTCAGCTATGAACAACCTATACTGGTTTACTTCCCTAGGGTCAGTAAGGGGGGTTTAGTAGTGCACAAACTTAGGTAGTGGCTGCAGTTTCCCTTGTCATCTAAAATAAATAAATAAACAAACAAAACGAAAATAATTTGGCCAATAATTACAAATTACAACATCTAGTGTTCTTACATTCTTGGTGAAATAGCCAATGCTGTCATCCCACTCAGCCTCACAACACATTGGCAGTGAACCAGGCAGCCCAGAATCAATCTTTGGTCCATCATTTTTCCCCCATAATCTTCCTTTAGATTCATTCCTTTGTCCTGCCATGATGTAAGGCGATTCTCTGGGCTCCATTTCTTTCACCTTCTTAGCCCCAAACCTATTATTCCCTCTTGATTCCTTGACCTCTTCTTTCTGGGAATCACACTCCACTGAGCTCTCCAATCCACCATTCCCAGTTTCAAAGCTCGGTGGCAACCGTCTCTTGAACGACGGCGGCCGAGTCTTGGCCGTCAGCCGTGGCCGCGACGGCAGCTCCGGCGGCAAGTCCTTTGGCTTCTCGTCATCGTCTCTCCGCTGCAGAGCCTCCAGCATTTCTTCTAACGAGCTCCGAGTTCTTGCGCCACGCGAAACAGACAACATTTTTTCTTTGATTCAGAGACTCAAATTCCAACTAAAAACACGAAAACCCAACCAAAAAAACGCATAAAGCTCTCAACTTTGGCCTTGTATAAACACCACACAAACGAAAATGAAAATTTTTAAGCACCCAAAGGCCAAAGCTCAAAACTTTTTTTGTGGGTTCTGCAAATTATGCTAAATCAAGAAAGCCACTCACTCCTAACTCCTGAAGAGTAAATATGCAGAAACCAAAGAAAACACAGAGAAAAACCAAAAACCAAACAACAAAAAATTCTGTATTTAATATTTAAATACGAGTTATGGGTGAAAGTGTGAAAACACCCAACCAATTGTCCAAGGAAGAAGAAGTTTGTATTTTCGAAAATAAAATTTTCAAAAAAAAAAAATTTATTTAAAAAGCTGTCTTTGCTTTGTCGTGACTCGTGGGTTGTTTTGAGATATTCCTTAGAAAACAAAAAACTGCCGTTCTGTTTAATTGATTAATACCATTTTTTTGAAATTGTGATGGGAGGGGGACAACGTTTGATGAAAACGGTTGAGATCTGATATTTTGAATTAATAGAATATATTTGAATTTCAGGGACATGAGATTAACCAAGTGGGTGACAGATAATATACATTTGTTACTGCAAAGTATGCAGTCACCATTGGTATTTTAGTCAAAATGGTTTGAAGGAATTAGGTTGGAAGTTGGAACATGATGATGATGATATTTTGTGATTATTTGAGTGGTCTACTTTTTAAACCATAATGAGGGAATATATGGAATTAATACCACTCTTGCACTTTCCCTATAATGAATATTTTGTACAGAGCCTAGACATTTGTTTATTAATGTTACTAACACAGTGCCGCATGCGATACTCAATTCCAGATTATTATTTCATAATTTCACTCACGTGACCAACTGAGCTGTCTATGCGGACTTACTCTCATTAATATGACATGTTAGATTGATCAAATAAAAAATGTTGTTTGATTACAATTATAAACTGCTCCTACCATGGAGATGTGTGAATGATCTAAATTGTATAATGTGCTTCAATTGACTTATAGGAGTTATAGGCCTTCAAATACAAGTAAATCATGTGATATGTTTCAACTATACTATATGTCCCCCAAATACATGTAAATTTAATTTGCTTTGTTTTCTTCGTATAGTATCTCTCTCTTAATTTGATTTTTAATGAATGTATGACTGAAAGTTCTTTCCGCACTCATAAAACAAGTCTAAACTATTTCAAACACAAAAAATAGCCAAGAACCATGTCTATAAGGAATAAATAATTCCCACAACGAGTTTAATTTAAAATATTGTAATTATCAAATTGAGTATCTTACTAACTCGGTTAGGGCTACATAATTATATAACTTACTTCATATACAATATGTTTTCTTTTCTTAGATATTTAATTGTTTTTATTTAACCAAACAACATATAAAGTCCCAAAATTGCACACGAAGTCAAAAGGTGGTGGGTGCATATTCCCAATCAAGAATACACCTTCTGAAAATCCCACATTTTAACTTTAATGTAACATTTTAGGTCTATTGACTTGGTTTGTTCAAAATAAAATGAATTTCCAAATATGCCCAACAAAACAAAAACCAAGTAGGTTTTTAGTAGTAGTTCATGAGACCTCGAATTCCCACGTTCCAGCGTGCATTATGCCAACAGGTCCCACCCCCAACTCTAGCTGAGAAGTTGAGGCACCCTTCTTTTTTTTTTCAGAAATAGAATAAAGAAAGAGATAGTCTATATCCTGTATCGATCATAGGATCACTCTATGAATAGGTAAATTCTCTGTGACCTCCCACCGTTCACGACAGCCCTTGCTTCTCGCTGCGAACGGCTCCTCGGTGGAAAGTGTGGCAGATTTTTTCTTTTACCGTGTCAGCCACACTCTCATTTACTCGATCTTGATAGTCCGAATACGAGAAGTGTCTTAATCTAGACACTCTCCAAGTTGATAGGATCCAAATGAAAAACGGAAATATAATGGTAGGATTTGCCATCAAACTTATTAAATAATTCAAAAAAATTGATCGGGAAGATTCATTGTGTATTTTATTTCGTTTCTTCCTTATCAGAGAGGGGCCCTTAGGGAGCGGGGCTTTTTTATTAAAAAAGGGGCAAGAAAAGGGCTATAAGTAGGCCGTTTGCTATTGCTATGCTATAAGGGCTGCTCGCCTTTATACGGCTTGGCTTCGCTATCGCTCTTATGTAGGTAGTGGTCCACCTAAAAAGTAGTCTTCCTGCCATACCAGAATGCCTATTATCTAGAGCTAGAAGCTTCGCCAGAAGCAAGCAAGATGAGGTCGCTCTACTTCGTAGACAAGGCTCGTTCCGTACTTGACTTACGAGCTCGTGTAGTACTCACCCCTATCTCTAAAGGGGCTTATGCACTCCACTCGCTGTCTACTAAACGAGCGTTAGAGCGAGCGAGCGAAGCCCTCAATTTCACAAGAAAACGGATGCGCGTTAGCTAAACGAACAAGGAAGACGCGTAGCGTCACTTTACTCACGCACAACGGCTTCTTATTAACATATAGCTAAGTAGCGTTAGAAGCCGTTGCTTGTTCCCTCACCCTACTCTTTCATTTCCGCTTAAGCTTCCCCGGTTTGTGGGATTAATTGATTGAATACCCGAGAACCATAATCTTTCCTAGAAACAGCTTCTACGACGATAGGCATAAAGGCATGATTCGTTCCACAAATCTCACTGCACTGACCATAGTAAACTCCTTCTCGTTGTACCGAAATAGAGGTCTGATTTAAACGACCAGGTACAGCATCACATTTTACACCTAAGGAAGGTACAGCCCAACTATGAGGTACATCAGCAGATGTTACAATAATACGTAAATGAGTTTTGGCTGGTACAACCACTCTATTGTCCACTTCTAATAAACGTGATTGACCCAATTCTGGATCATCTTCTGGAATCGTATAACTGTCAAAAGTGAGAGACTGTTCATCGGAACTGTTATAGTCCGAATACTCATAAGGTTGGGTCGACGCCCGCCTCCCCCCAAACTGTACTTGCAAGTTTCCCCGCAAAAAGCTCTCCACGCCTACTCTTAGAAAGAACACTTTTTTTCTTTAGTTAGGTAGTTCTCCCGACCGTAAGACCTTTTATGAGTAAGGGTAATAGAAGGCCGGGGAAAGTTTATTGGCAAGAGGGAACCGTTTCTCACCCAGCCCTACCTACCCTATGTATTCGAGGGGAGGCTAGAACCGAAAAAGACCTGGTTCCACACATATGAGACAGGCAGAAGGTATGGGACGAGCAGTTTCTTGAAGAGCGAATTCGATCCTATAGTCTCGTCTTCTTTGTTCGATAAATTCACAGTGGAAAGGGATGCTAGTCGGCTCGGCGAAGTTGTAGCCCCAAGAAATCAGATCCAGAGTTATTCCTCACCTATCCTGTCAGGGGGCCCAGTGGAGCGCTCGAGTATAGATTCTCTATGCTCATGTAAACGGCCGGCCCGTAGATCTAAAAGGATCCATCCATAGGCC
>NC_044920.1:30102300-30174632 GCF_003576645.1 Ipomoea triloba | reverse complement strand
TGACCGGATATCGTTTGTCCACAAACAAAACAAAAACCAAGTAGGTTTTTAGTAGTAGTTCATGAGACCTCGAATTCCCACGTTCCAGCGTGCATTATGCCAACAGGTCCCACCCCCAACTCTAGCTGAGAAGTTGAGGCACCCTTTTTTTTTTTTTTCAGAAATAGAATAAAGAAAGAGATAGTCTATATCCTGTATCGATCATAGGATCACTCTATGAATAGGTAAATTCTCTGTGACCTCCCACCGTTCACGACAGCCCTTGCTTCTCGCTGCGAACGGCTCCTCGGTGGGCCCAATTCCAACTAGTTTTTGAACTTTACATAGTTCTATATAAGTATATAACCATCATGTTTTGTTTGTTTACAACGCAGAGTTATAGAAGACTGACATAATCCTGTGTTTAACGCAAAACCCAAAAAAGGAAAATGAAAGCTCTTGTGTTAATTTGCAAGTGAGGTACATCATACCCAGCAAAAAAGGGTTGTAAATAGGATGGGAATTCCATGTGATTTGGTACTATATTTGAATCATTTCACATCATTGCAGGAGAATACTAGCTTTATAATAAGTCCATGTGGATCTCCTTCACTCATGCAATAAATCACTAATTCTTATATTTTTTTGTTGAATTTTGATTTATGAAAAGGGTTGTGCTATTCGAAAATATATTAGGAGTCTGAGAGGTATTTAGTAAATAGTTGTTAGTTGTTTTTTTTTTGTTTTTGTTTTTTTTTTTGTGAATAATAGTTGTTAGTTGTTTTTTGATTGGGTTAGTGTGCTTGATTAGTTGATATCATTAGTTGATTGTAGAAAGATGTTTGTTAAATTAGCTATTAGCTATTAGCTGATTACATATAAAATGACTTTCTCATGATAGCTATTAGAATAATTAATTTTAAGTGTTAAAATAATGTACTATATGTGTTAGAATAATTAATTTTTTTGAGTAAGATAATATATTTTACGAGTTAGAATAATGTACATTATGAGTTATAAAAATGAATGTATATTGTAGCGGATCGCGTGAAAACAATGCGCAAAACAACATTGTTTTTGGACCACGGCCACACAAGTATTGTTGGCTTATTTAATTACGGGTCAAAAAATCGTTAATCGGTCCAAATGCAGAAACAAGACTACACAACGGGCCCAATTAAATTCAAAATGGGCTTGATCTGCCAAAGATGAAATTCCCGAGCCCAGTCCGTTTATCAACGGAACCATATATAGGGCTTCGTCGTAACTGCCTTAACCCCTCTCGTCTCTCCCTTGCAGGCGCGTAGCTATGGCGAAGAACAGAAACAAGAAGAAGAGAAATGGCGTTGCTTCCATGGAGTTCGTTGCTGATCAGACGGCCACGGTAGCTCAAGGTACATACTTCAATTTCACGAGTCTCTGTGTGCTTGCAACTAATTACTATTATCTGTTGGAATTTTCTATCTTCTGCTAAAGCTCACAGCTACGTAACCTTCTGATGGATTATATTTTTCTGTTAATTGTTATCTCAGACATGGATACTTCTGAGTCCGCTGTTCCGAAACCATCTTCCGCCGGCGTTCATACGTGAGTACTGAAAAGCTGTATTATTATTATTTTTTTTAGTTTTTTTTTTTGAAATCTATAGTAAGATGCCTAGTTTGCTGCTTAGATTGATGTTAAAATATTGTTGAAAGAATAATTTAGCAGGTGAAAGATATGTGAATTCCATGCTTTTATTGGGTGATATGTTGAACTCTTAGCTGCTTTCATAGTTTCAATGAATTGAATATGGAGTAATTGACAATTTGAAGGTGCAAATAGATTGTATCTTGTGTAAGGAACTAAGGATTTATTATTGAGGTCCAAATAATACAACTTCACTATTGGAATTATCTGTTATTGTTGCTTCTTAGAAATGTATCTCTTTTCCTTTCTGATGAGATAAAGCCTAGTATATTCTGCAACTTCCATTACCTGAAGAAATTTAGTACGGAGTAGTTAAAATAAATGTAGTTTGTGGAATGTTAGGGTGCATTACTAAGTGGATAAATTCTTATTTTTTCTTGAGGAAGGAAAGTAGAGACTAAGTTTACTTCATTAATTTCTCCCATTTGGAAAATAAGGGGGAATGGAAAACTAGAGAATTGAAATATACGCAGTTTTTAATGATATTGCCTTTCAAGTTTAGACTTTGGAGTCTAGTTTCCTGTGTGTATCTAGTTAGTACTCTGTCTGGTTAACATGGGACTTGTATCTTTCGAATTTGTCACCAGAGAGTATTGAACTTTAGTGATTTTATCTTGTATTTGAAATTCCAACTTTGAATACAAGCCATCTGCTTTGTAGATTTCTGAATCAAGTTTTTGGTCATGTTGATAGAATTTGGGTTTTATGATTTCCCCACTAATTTCATGTGCCTCCTCCTTGCAGAAAGGTCAAGGGAGTGCAAATGAAAAGGTCGAAGAATGTCCGAAAGAAGGCGGCCATTGCCAAAGCTGAAGCTAAAATCGAGCAATTGAAGGAAAAAGTTTTGAAGAATGAAAGCAAGTTACATAGAATTCAATCTGCCAAAAAGCTTTATGACTAATGTAATCTGCAGTGTTTCCTTTTAAAGATTGTAAAATTATTCACCTACCATTACCTCACGTGTATTGTAATCTCTACCCAAGTTTTGTCTTAATCTCATTTTAGTTATTTCTACTGTTTTACCACTGTTTAGATAAATGTACTTATGCACGGAGCATAATAATCTAATACTCCGTAATTGCTAATGAAACAACTTTTAATGTTATTGATCTTTCACAATTGAAGATTCGGATTTAGCTAACTTGAGTATTCGACAAATTCTATAATTTCCACCGTATAACAATTTAATAGTTTTTGTCAATATGTTGCCCGTATAGATAACTCAATTGGTCACATTGGTAAAATTTGATAAGAAAAATCCACTCTAGGCTTGTAGGTCAAATTTCTGATATTAAAATCATACTTCAGATGCTTGGTCACTTCTTTCAGCACAATTTTTGTCCCAACCCTTACTCCCTCCTACAAGCACAATTTTTGTCCCAACCCTTACTCCCTCCTATAAGAGTAGCGGTTGCTGATAGGCTATTCTTTTCATGGGAGTAAAAGTTGAGAGTATCTATAATATTTTTTTTTTTTTTGAAGACAGTATCTATAATATTTTATTTTTTATATTATACGAAAAGCTATTGGCTGAAAAGTAAATTGTAGCCAATTATAGGCTTTCCCCTACTGGGATATTTGTCTTTAGTTACTCTCACTCTCCTAGTCTCTCACTCGACACTAAAAACTTGCACGCACCTCTCTGTTTTCAGCTTTGGGGTTTTGCACTGGCGTTTGTCCTTTGAGCTTCAATTCATGGCTTCATCATCAAGGAAAACTTGCCTTCAATGTCAAGCCTCCAGCTCGAGCTCCAGCTCCAGCTCCGACGGTTTCAGAAACGGTTGGCGCATCCGCAGCGGTGAGTTTGCTCAGCTCTGCCGCCGTTGCGCGTAAGTCTTAGCAACTTCCGCTCGTTAAATTACTTCGTTTCTATTTTTATTCTGGATAAAACATTAATAAAATCTGCTTTTCTGAGTTCAGGAAATTAGCACATATGTTTTGTGTTTAAGATTAAATGAAACATTGAAACCCTCACGAGTTTATGTAAAGGTTGAATTACGTTTCGATGGCTGAGGATTCAGTATGAATGGATGTGTAGAACTAATAGCTTTTATGTCTGGCTTTTCAATTCTCAGATTGCTTTGCTCATTTTGTTGGATTGTGTTTCCTTGTTTGTCAAGCAATCGGCCATTGGTTGTATCTGAGTTTTGTTTATCAACGGATTGCTCTTTTGTGCATTGTTACTGTCGACTCTTTGCTGGATAATAAAATATCTGTTAGTTATTTAGTAATTATTTATCTATGCATGTTGATTTTGAGATTTTCTATGCACACAACTGTAGTTTGGAAGGAACATCAGTTGAAGTTGAAATTTACAAGCAATCTGTAGTCTAGTTTCTTGTGTTTATTGTAATTGAGTTTTAATCCTGTCCGGCTTAGAAAAAACTAGCTGAAATCTATTTCATAATAGCTGAGAGAAAACCTATTGGTTTCTAAATTGTCATATGCTCTCATAGCTTCTTTTGAAAAGGGAATAACATGCAATTCATATTATTTTAACAGTAAGACTTAACCTGATTAGATCAAGGTTTACTTTGGTACTCACTTTTGACATACTGACATCTCAAACATCAGATTTAGATGATCCAGATTGAAGCAGTTCTTATGACTACTGGACATAGTTGCTCATTAGATTGCTGTGCTGGTGTAAGGTACTTGTTGGATTTTTTCCAACATTAGCTTGATCAAATGGCATGATATGAGATAAGTGGTAGCTGAAAACCATTGACAGTGAGAATATTAATTATGCATTAAGGAGAATATTAATTATGCATTAGAGTTATGCATTAAGGAGCATCTTTTTTCTGCTGTATCATAAATTTTCTGAGTCTTCTCTTGTTGCTACCAATCTGATGATCTTGTGTATGGGATATGGTTCATTAAATGGAGTCATCGACTTCAGGACCCATGGGGCATTGATCTTTTGCATAAAGTTTAAGGAGAATGCCTGACACAATATTTTCTGGTTTTACCTATGCTGACTTTTGATCAAAAGCGGCTCAACTGGACCAAACTTTTCTTTCTTAACAAAATTTTTACCCCACATGAATTTTGTGAGCTCTTAATCAATGATTTGTATCTTCTGATTCCTCTTGGCTTCTTCAACTTAGTTTAGTTCTCCTTTTGCATGTAGTTCTGCCTATGATGAGGGGAAGTTCTGTGAGACTTTCCATTCAAACGATGATGGTTGGAGAGATTGTGAAGGTTGTGGGAAGGTTAGTGCGATATGTTTTCAATTGTCATAACTAGGAGCAGTATTTGTAGTAGGGTCCAATTCTGGCTTATCTTCTCGAAGATGCTTAGTTATATATGCTGAAAATTCTACAATAATAATGCTATGATATTTGTTTTTTTGGCAGTTGGTCCATTGTGGATGTATTGTATCATTCAATACATATTTGCTGCTGGATTTTGGTGGAATTATGTGCATGGAGTGCTCAAAGATTAGTTTTATCCTGGTAACAACTAGTTTGAATGTTTTTGAAGTTCCTTGTGATTATGACGTTACTGGGGGCATTATCGTCAAGTAATTACAATGCTTTTCTTGTTACTTCCTCAGGAGCATTTTCTTTTCCTTCAAGCTTACCCTCCCAATAGTGTGAGTGTGTGTGCATCATAAGGTCAATCAAGGCCAGTGCTTTGGATTGAGCCCTGGCTATAAAGGGAAAATGGATTGATCTGTTTCTAAGATAAGCAAGTCTTATTCAATGTTCTGGAAACACTGAAAAACTATGGCATAATAGACTGGAATTCTGCCCTTTTCTACAAAAAAGGAGAAATTAATACTCCGCTTTTAAGGTGGCACAACCTTAAGCTGTGATTCAACTTTCTCATTTTAAATGAGGAGTCACTGAAATCAAGCATGCTTCTTTTTGGGGTATGTTTCTGGCTATAATTCAGGAAGGCTGCACAGCTTTAGCATCCTATGTACTATTGAGTAATATGTGGCATTGTGTATTCTAATTTCTGAGCAAGCACACTTTTCGACACGGCATGAGCTTCGATACTGAGATAAATCTCAGTATCCAAAGGCACATGGTATTAAAAAGTGTGCACAAAGCACACATTTCACCATAGAAAAATCGTTTCAGACTTGAGAAACTAATTCCAGAAATATATACATATATAAACTTCATAATGCAGGCAAGAAACTGTTGCATGTATCCTGCTAGTCCACTACCGTTTGATGATCCTCAGCAGGATCCCTCAAGGAAGAACCAAAAGGAATCCCAATATTGCCCTCATGCCAATGGGCCAGAGCTGCAACAGATCTACACAATTTATCCTCCACTTTTAACTTGTCATCTTATTCCATCATGCAACTACCTTTAAAATAGTGTGGTCATTTTATCTTGTTTCACATTCAAATCGACTCTGCTCTGTCTTCAATTTGTAAGCTAGGACTAAATATGGAAGCAATTGTTCCTATTACTTCTTGTCATTCTATATGGCCATTAAAGATTCTAGTTGTCCTTGACAAGATCTTAGCCCTGGCTCCATTGGCACTCCTCTGTTTGAGAAGGTTTTGTCTGCTACTGATACTGACCTCAAACTGTCACGTCTCTTCATACCTAAGACATATGCAGAGGTGAGTTTCTAAACACTGAACTCTCAAATTTTCATGAATTATGTGATTCTTGTCTTCTAAGAGACAACCTAGAGAAATTTCTCAAGACATTTCCTGATTACAGACATTCTTTCCAGACCTTTGTGGACGGCATGGGATGCCAATCAGTATCCTGGATACGGAAGGCAAGCAATGGGAATTTTTCATCCGTTGCTGGCCCAATCCTAGCAGTAAGACGTATGTTCTAGAAGGGCTGAGAGATTACATTATTGCCAAGAAATGGCAGGCAGGTGATATAGGTAATTCACTCATACTAAAGTAGATAACTCATAGTAAATCAATTTTCCTGTGCTTTCTTAATCATGCATGTTTGAGGATTAGTTCGCATCACCAAGCTACAAAAATAATACAGCGATAATACTTTGTTTTTATAATCAGCTTATTCGTCTTCTACTTGACATTACTACTGTTGCTTCAAGTACTTGGCTATCTATCCATGCCTTTCTTGAACGCCTCCAGTTTTTGAATGATAAACCTTTATTTGATATTTTTAATGATCTGTTATTACTCTATAGTTAATATTATACTGAACGTTCATGCGTGCCTGGGATTATAACTCCTAATGTAAAGATCAACAGATAATTTTATATATTCTCTCTGACTGATGGTGTTTGTGTATTTCTTCAGTAACATTTTGCCAAACTAAACCAGGAGGAAAGTTGATGATGGGATTAAGGAAAACTTCTACCGGCTCTGCCTCCTCATGAGCCACATGAGGTGGGACAGTTTCTCTTTAGTCTTTACTCTTTATGCATGTAAACCCATTAGACTTATAATCGCTAGGTTGGGCAAAAACAAAAAATGGGGAAAAGCAATATATACTAAATGCATTTTTGGATCCTTTTATGGAGTTTTCCTAATGGGGTGTTTGGTTGGCTGGGAAATAATTCCTTAAAATTGGAATTCCTAGAATACAAGGGAAAAGGTACTCTATGTTGTTTGGTTTAATTTGAGAAAAATAAGTTCCACACTTCTCATTTGGTATTTTCTTTTCCAAAGCCCGTGGAAAAAATGTCAACCTGATGAGACAAAATTACCCTTATACACTATGTTAATCTTTATATTATTCCTTAAATTAATATTCTCAGTAATTTATTTTTCATAAAATTTACAGTAAAATCTTTTCTAAATTTCTACGAACCAAACACGGGTCATAAGTTTTTGAGAGGAAATGTTTCCAAAACTCATGCATCATAGCTTACTAGTTTATAGCTATTGAGATCCAATTCTTCAAGCAATTTTTACTTGCTTTGCAGATTTAAGCCTCGAGAGTATTGCAAGTTGCAGCGGAGTTATCCCCGTCGTTCATATGCTGTTGTCAATGGTCGAGAATTTTAACGGAGTATATAGGCACATCGTTCTTTTTTCATGGTCCCATGATTTTTTAGTTCTGCTCAAGCTCAATCTTTAATAAAGATGTATTTGCAAAGCACATTCATGATTGGTTTTTCAAAATGTAAAAGCGAGAAACATAGCCAAAAAGAAAAGGTCCAATCTAAACCGCTTATTCATCCAGATACAACACAAATGAACCTCACCACCAAAGAAAACTCAACATCGCTGCTCTACAAAATAGTTTATAATAATCTCCAATGCAGGAGTAAAGAGAGCTAAACCTTCAGGTACTATTTTTTTTTCTGTATATAATACTTAGTAGAAATTGTAGAATCATACATTTCCATGGGGTACTGAATTTTCACCTCAGCGTTTTGAAAACATTCCTTGTGTTAAAGAGGAAAAGTCGTAATCTTTAGCCGACTGTGTAGAAATGGAAGAAACTGAAGATGCTACCGGCTTGCTTGGTCCAGGTTGCACTATACCATTGGTGGAAGAATTATTTTGTCCCATCGTGTAGACACTGCAACAGACAACAGTGAACAAAACCAAATAGAATTCAAGGTGTTTCCCTATACAACTCACACAGAAATATTAGCATACCTGGAAGTTGAAAATGGAATTGAATTCCCAGCTAAATCTGGCATAGCCGTAGTACCCATCTAGTTCAAGAGCAAAGAACAGAATGTTATTAGAGTTGACAGAGAGTTCCCTATAAGCTGTACTCATAGCATACTCCTTTTTTACCTGCATAAATTTCTCTGGTTCATTCTTTACAGCTGTGGGCATTGTCATTCCAGGGAACTGGTAGCCAAAATTCGGCCAAACTTGGTTTGGTAAGTTGGTGCCAGTTGCCATCTGTTGTGCATTGCCAGGGGCTTTTAATGCACCGGCAGTAGCATTAGGATTACCAGCAGCGGCAGCAGCAGCCATTAGAAGAGACTGTTGCTGTGCCAGCATAACAAGCTGCTGTTGATGCATAGCGAATGGTGACACCATATTGGACTGCAATGTAGCAAGGAAAAATAATTTTAATGAGATGGCTTAGGATGAGAAATAATAAACCCTAAAATAATCGTATAATAATACCTTGTCAAAAAGGCTCATAATGTCATTCTTAACATCTTTTTGAGGCTTCTCCAATGAGGTAGCAGGCATGATTGGTGGTGCATCCTTAAATAAATCTTCAATTCCAGAAGAGGACTGAGGCTTGATATCATCAGCTTTCGTTATCTCAGTTCTTTCTGATGTTTTTGGTGCTCCAGCAGCTGAAAGTTTGGCAAGTGTTAAACTAAGAAACATAATCCCCAACCAAGCAAGCCAAAAAAAAACCCAAGATAGCATGCCCAAAAAGAAACAGGAAAACAGAAGAAAAAGGAATTAATCTCAACATACACTGAAAACCAGCCCATGCATTATCATCTGCAGTTACTGCTTCTGAGCCATTTGCACTTGGCTCATCCATTGAAAGCATGTCGAATAGATCAGTGGCAAAATCAACTTTAGGGGCAGCAGCAGGTTCTACAACCTGTTTTACAGATTCAGCAGGTGCAACTGGCTCTACTTTCTGATTTCCTTGGGGTGTCAATTGAGCAGGAGATGCCTGTCATAAGAAAGACATGTAAGGTCCACAATTTCTTATTCAATTCTGCAAATATCAAACTGTACACTATGGAAGAGAAAGAAAAGACGCCATCTAGGGAGCAGTTCATCAATTCAGACCATCAAAGGGAATGATGGTGCCATGGATTCAGGTTTAAAATGCCATAGACATGCACTGGAAGTCTATAATTTAACTACCCTCCTCAGCCTTTACATATTTAATTTATTTTGATTACAAAGCCTTTACATAACTTGAAAGTGTTGAAGTAAATAATAAGATGATGTTTTTGTCTTGTAATTGCTATTCAAGTACTTAGGTGTTACAAGCTAGATCAGAGACCAATTGTGATATGTAACAGGTAATTGCAACAACTCAACAACAAAAACCAGTACGAAAAAGCTATTGAAGCATAATCACAATTCACTAGGAAACCTATATATTCCAGGATCATAGTAAAACTTGAAATAGCAATGGCATAAATATAAGTTAACATACATGTTCTGGTCCTTTAGGTGGCATTGGTAAACTAACTTTAGCAGCAGGGCTTTCATGCCTCGTGCTTGGCGTTTGGACATTTTTCCTTTCACCAGATAAATGGCCAGAGTTGTTTGCATATCCATGCCCACTTCTATCACTAGATTGTGGCCACTGGAGTGGAGCTCTCTCTTCACGTACACTGGACACCGATGCTGGTTTCCCATCCTTAGGGACCCATCTCTTCTCTTCATACCTTAATAATGCATAGAAGTGGAAGGTCTCAGATCAGTCAAAGCATATCAGACTTGTGAAATTTAAAGAGGTTTTGACACAGTTAGCAAAAAGGGACGCACTTTGCACGAATGAAATTCTCAATTCCAACTCTATCATAGTTTGGAGGTAGCTCTGCTTCCCAGAAACTATTTGATTTCTCATTTCCCATTGCTACATAAACAAGAAACACATCACTTATACTTTATCATTGATAATAAATCACCATATAAATTTTTAGAACTTGCCAAACATCAGTGAACTTACATTGAATAAATGCAACTTGTTCAGGAAGCCATGTATCAAGTGTAGCTGATCTAACCTGAAAATTTTTGGAAACATCAGACAGTAGTATTCACAATATGTCAGGATTCCTTTCAAAAACACCATTCTGAACCATCTTTTCTATTATCTACACCATTACACTTATGTGCTACTCATACAAGTGTAAGACATCTTGGTTACTTCTGAAAGAATATTTATCACCTTTGATATGTGCACTCCAAGACTTCTGTGGATCCCAGAGCACTGCATGCATATAAAGATCCCTAAATTCACACTAGCCCATCGCGGACCTCTGCATTAAATGAACAAAAAGATAAGAAACAGACTAAATTCATCTTCAATTGCCACAAAGATAAAGTCTCTATATGCCACTGAGTCCATTAATATAATAATATGCCAACGCATTTTTTGCTCTTTTTGATAAATCAACATGCCTTGAAATGATAAATTATACATGAATACATGACACATATGTAAATAAAGAAAACATTAAATCTTTCCAAATACATACTTCACTTTGCAATCTGCACATTCTCTGTTCTCGGGCAATTTGAGCAGACCTTCTAGAATCTGAAACCAAGCGCCTGAATGCATCAGTTTGCATGTAAAAGAATGTTTCTAATACAAAGAGTGGCAAGAGAACAACAGCTAATTTGCACGGAAAAGGATTTATTGAACTCAAAACATCAATCATGCACAGTCAGCCTTCCATTTAGTCTTATCCACATCAGTAAGTCAATTTGAGTTTTTAATATCATTTTCTACCTTTGGGAGGGAGGTACTAACAGTCAGCCATTGCTATCAATAAGGTTAACCTCTCACTTTAAGCTAGTGCAAAAACCTAGCCGGCTAAGCATATGATATTACTTTCCACTGACAAACCTCTCACCTTCTGGTATTTTAGAATCAGAACTGATCAAACTCAGCTATTACAACTTTGGTGGAACAACACACAAGAAAGCTAGACACCGTTAACTTGGTTATCAAGTTTCAACATTATAAGCAAGTTAGTTTGATGCATCCAAAATGGAGATTAACACAAGTTGCCTAACACAGCTGTTGAAATTTCTAAAATATAAGTTCTGAACTCCTATCAATTGTATGCAGGAATATTTTAACAAGAGGAAAGGTTAAAGAGATGATGGTTAGTAAAACCTGAGTGATTTTTAGAAACTGCTACCCCATATTTAGCTATTTTAGACAGTAGTATTGTGTTCTCTAGATTCCAAAGATATCAATAGACAATGAGGATGATTTGACCATTCATGAGAAGAAAGGATGATTGAGGACATATCAATTTGCAGATCCAGTGACAATAAAGTGATAAACTACATCAATGACCAAGCAGACTCATAAAACAAGTGATGCAAAGCATCACAGCCTGAGTCAAGAAATGTAATATACTAATATATATTTACACACATGCATATCCATTTCAACTAAAAGTCTATAGTATAGATTTGATTTTAAAGAACAGAAATGGCTGTTGATCACTAACTGCAAACCATTCACCTGCAGCATATCCTCTAGAACTCAATAAACAAGAAAATACTACTCCACAGCATCTAATTCTATTTGTCCAGAGTACTCATCAAATCAATAAATATCTCAATCTAATCTTACGAATGCCTCATAACATATAAATATGATACAATATTTAAAATAAAGCTGCTCGACGCCAACCGGGATCTCATAAAGCAAAATTCAAACCATAAACAATTAAGAAAAATCGAACTACGGTTAAATCGCAATTCGCAAACATGATTAACAGTCTAGGCTGGCGGATCAAGTAACACGAAGTCGGATACTGTATAATCAAATCTGGTACGAGATCAAGGGAAATTAACACAAACGATGGCCGTAATTAAGCAAATTAAACGATAAGGTCGAAACCTTTCTGTGTTTGGCATTGAGCTCCTTGGATACGTTAGCCT
Source organism: Ipomoea triloba (assembly GCF_003576645.1). Classification (NCBI taxonomy): domain Eukaryota; kingdom Viridiplantae; phylum Streptophyta; class Magnoliopsida; order Solanales; family Convolvulaceae; genus Ipomoea; species Ipomoea triloba. The sequence continues at coordinate 30,162,433 of NC_044920.1, read as the reverse complement.
TCTCATTCATGGTGGCTACGATGGAGGAGTTCTAACTTGAACCGATGGAGAGAGAAGGAGAGGAGGAGGCGACGAAGAACGAACGACCGATCTTTCTCCTCTCTCCGTCGCTCTGGACCGCCGGATTGGAAGGCCGCCGAGAAAATGAAGGTGGAAGAGAAAGGAGGAAAAACCGCACCGTCCCGTCTGACTTATTTATTGGTATTTGCATATCGTGTCCCTGTCTTCTTTTCTTTTTATGTTTCTGGCTCATGGGCGTCTATCTATGCACGTGCAATGGGGGTGTTTATGGAATTCCGTTTTTCTTTACACGTGCGACGAAGAGTAGTCCACTAGGCTGCTAGGCCCATTACAATATCTCACATTCTCACAATCTCAATCAATAAAATGTTAATTTTTGAGCAATTACCATTTTAACCCTTGAATTATAAAGTAATAAAATACCGGAGTATAATTTTTATACTTGAAAGTTACATATTCAATTATTACCCAAATATGTATTTATCTCCGTTGTGTATCTTTTCTATATGAGTCTGAATTCCAGTCATCAGTATATTTTGAATATCATCAATAGTAAGTAGTTAAATTGTTAGTGGATTGATGATTTTAGTTTGTAAGTTAATAGATCTATCAAGTTTTTCAATTACTTGCTAAAATTTTTAATTAGCTATAACTACTAATTGATTTTTATTTCTATTTCTTTTTAACAGAGTTATAAAGTAGCTCAATTGCTCAACAACTCAATCTAAGTTCAACACTCAAGTTCAATGGATTATCTCAGCACTTGTACTCAACTTATTATACGATGTAGTAAATACGGATGTATTCACAAACACATACAAGTACTAGGTTCAAATTGTAGGAAAATCTGTGACTGGTCTGTTGGTTGGTTTAAGTTATTAAGATTAGGTGACAACGTAAAGTCAGATGGTTCCGAGCTATAGTATAGTAATTGAAATTGAAAAAAAAATCCCCTATTTCAACATTAAACGTGGTATTTATAGAGATGACAAAAGGCATATGCCGGGTTCTCGACATGCTTGACACATGTTGCACATGCAATTGACTAACTCATGAACAATGCCACGATGTCCACGTATTTGCAATATTACTAATCATCCACTAAGTGATGTGCTCGGGTACAAAGTCATGAATATAGGTCTCAATCTTGAAGTAGTCTTGCTCGGTGCGAATTCCCGATCTAAGTATGTCGAGGTCGAACAAAGTATAACGTTGACGAAGAGTTATCTTGGTCATCATGTTTAAGTCGAGCACATCAAGTTAGTATTCAGTCAAGGTCGGAAATGGTTTTTTTAGTGACTTGACTTGATACTGAGCAAGTATACTATATGCAAAGAGATGTATATTCGAATAATATTTCCAATCAATAACCATATTATCACACCGTAATAGCTGAACACATCACTATGATTATATTTGATTAATAATAACTAACAAGGTTGGTGTGGTGGTTCAACACCTCTACATGGAGCAAATTATTTAAGGATTAGACTTCGCTCCCTTTCATATGGGAGTGCAACCGGGTGCAACTAAATTACTTTTCTCAAATTTGGTGTTTTTTTTTTTTTTGGGTTAATTTTTGTCTTTTAAGAGTGGAAGAGAGAGAAGGAGCGTGAGAAACCCGACAATCCGCCATGGGAATGAAGGACGAGCTAAGAGCAACACTCACGCAACCTCTGAAGCTAAAGGGTCCATACAAGCCGACCGGTGCGTTTGCAGTAGAAAGCCGGTACTTCGATGGAGTTCCACCGGCGGCAACCAAAGCCGACTGCCCCATCAAGTACGAAGGAGCTCGCCAACTAGAAGATTACACCATCTCCCCTAATGGCCGCGATAAGATCGGCCGCATTATCTCTTACCTTCGTCGAATTGCCGTAGATTCTGTCTTCAACGAGTCTCTCAATATCGTAGCCGGTGAGAATTCCACTCCCCCTCATTGGACAAATTACATAGTAACGAAATCTGATAATTATATTGAGAAATTGAAATTTTAAATTCAATCCACTGGTAATTGTTACAGAACATATGCGATAGGAGAATAGAGGAAGAGTCTTTAGTTCCCAAATGGCATATTTTTGCATATTATTCAAGCTATTAGTAGAGGTGGAGTTTTTTCTGTTAATTATTAAATAATGTTTGGGTTTTTAAACTATTTTAATTTTTGCAGCAGTATGTATGAAGTTATCTAGGTTTTCCTATGCTCTGTGAACAAAAAAAAAAACAGAAATATTTAAAAAAACTGGTAGTTGAGTCATAATTGGAGCAATGATGGTTTAGGAACTCTTTAGGTTGCACTATACTCTGTTTTAGCTGTTTCATTTGTCCAAAAAGGTGAAATGGAGGTAAAGCAAAGCATGTTCTCTGCTTAGAAAATGTTAGGCCACAAAGTGTTGTGCTCATAATGACTTTAAGGTGAAGCAAAAAATATTTCCTGCTTAGGCAATGCTTATTTTTATTTATTTTCTTATGAACATGCCCCTCTATACCGATGGTGGTGGGGCATTATTCCAAGGAAACTAATTCAACCCCTAGAAAGTGGTATGTGTGGAAAAGGAACAAAACCTTTCAATGCTAAAATGAGTGCATCAGTGTCATTAAAGCATGATGCCCTTAGAAAACACCAAGATATACAAAACGAATGCAACCTATCATAAAAAGAAAGAAAGCTATTTATATCATAAAAGGTGATAACCTTAGGTAGTTAGGTTACCTCCTCATGTAGCTGAGGGCAATGTTTGGTTTATGTTATATTATATAACCTTGGTAATGTGAATATTGGAATATTTATATGTCCTTGTTTAGTTTCCGGGAATGTGAGATTTCCAAGAAATATATATATATATATATATATATATATATATATATTTTTTTTTTTTTTTCTTTTTTGAGATTCCTGGGGTTATGTGATATAACTCAAACAAAACACTTCCTAAACTTTGGTCTTTGATATTTATCTAGCAAAAGAATACCTTTTCGATGTTCTGGGAGGCCAGAATTTCCAAAGAAGATTTGGATTGATGTGACACCTCTATTGCCTAGAGAGTTGGCCACTGTGTTGGCTTATCTGAAACAGTGAGATATAAGATCCATTTAGCTTTTCAAGCATCCTAGTAAATAGTAATTTCCATGTGCTCTCTCAGGATGATTCAAGGAGGTTTAGACTTCAGAGAGTCTACAAAAACTATTTGCAAGCACTTGTAAATCAAGTTGAACACCAACTGTTTAGAACCCAAACTGTAAACATTTTCTTTTAGACTTTATTCTTAAAGCAAAGCCTTAGATACTGCTTGTGTATACCAAAACCCAGATTTACTGCAAAAAACCAATTTGAAAATAAATATATTGCTTTTTGTTTGTTCTGAGAGCATAAGGTTTAGTATGCGCTTGTTTGTGTGTGTATTTTGATACAAATAAGGGGACTGAGGATTCAACCTAAGATGCTGTGGCCTCTTATGCTGAGTTTCAAGCTATGTCATTGGATTTACAAGGGCATTGGCAAGGTTTCTTATGTATGTGAATAGTAAAGACACTTCCCTTTTTTCCCCTCTTATGTTTGCTGCTTTTGAAGGGTGAAAGATTGACATTAGTACAAAGAGGTTCTACTGGACTGGATAAAATTCCTTCAGTAAACCTGGAAGGTGAACAGATTCATCCATTCTAGAGCATGTTTTTATCTATTATTCCTCTGCATCCTGTGGTTTTCCAATGGTAACAATAGCCTAATCGGTGGTTTGTGTTTCTCCTTACTGTAATCTGCATTTTGATAAGTAGGAATGATAACATCATTCAGAATAAGTACAGGGGAACAAATACTCCCTTTAGCCATTTCCTCTGCCAAAAGGGTATTTTCTTTCTCAATCTAAACGAGGTCCATTGTGTGCTAAAAAAAAAAAAAAGAAGAGGTCCATTGTTGTTTCTTAAATATTTGATGGCAATGCTTTGGAATTCTGCTTCAATTCCCTTCCCATTGGTGCTTGTTGATTTTGTAGTGTGTACCTTGGTCTTCTCTGTCACGGCTGTTTTTCAAATCGTATCTTTACACTATGTTGATCTCCTAATTCTTTGTTTTCTTGATTGAAGGATCCTTTGGTGTACATCTGAAGACTCTAACAGGATAATTGCATAAAGAATCTAATTCTTTTTATATTTACATTTGTGTACAAGCAATGTTATGCGATTTATTGTTTGCATAGCAAATCTGAGGTTAAGCAAAGTGTGTCGTTTACTGTGTGCATCTATGCATAAATATCTGCATGAAGTTAGTGTGATGCTGAACTCGCATGCATGTTACGAGGGCTTGGACCATTTGAAATATGGATGAAACAACTGCACACTGTTTGCATTAAGTTTCTTGTTCGTACATTTACTTGATTAGTCAATCACTACATTTACAGAATTTAGAACAACTGACTCTTTCACCGGATTTACATCAGAGACGTACACAACCCCTTTCCTGTTTATATAAGTCATTTGTTGTTTCTAACATCTTCAAACATGTCAGGAGGTTGGAATAGGGTGGTGAAGGCAGCACCGAAGGATCATTTCCCTTCACGCTCTTCTAACAACAACGAGAAACAAGATCGTAAGGCACTGATCGTGGATGAGGCAAATGCAGTGCTGAAGAAATCCCAAGAAAGTATACTACAGAACCAGAAGCCGGCAGCGTGTGCCACTACAAAGCTTGACGAGGAAGCGCTGGACTCTCCTCCTCCTAAGAAGCCGTTGGACGAGCAAGCCGAGATTTCTGTGCCAGCAAAAGACAGTAGAAAGAAGATTTTCATTCGCTCTCGACTGTAGAGGATACATCCATCAATCAGGTTATATGAATTCCCCCTTTTGTTTAGTTCTCCTTACTATGTAACGATGTAACATTAAAGTATTCCTAGGTACAATAAAATGGGATTTTGAGTTCACATAACGTGTCTATTCTTATGTCTGAATTTCATAAGCTAAAAGCTCGTGAGACAAAACCCAACAGTTTGGAACAGTTGGTAAGCGAGTCTCGTATGTGGAACAGAGATCGCAAGTGACAACTATGAAAGTGAGAGATAACTTGACAGCGACGATGGAGACCGCGGCCATACAAAGCTTCATCGGTCTCTTTCCTTCCCCACATAGGCCTCAGCCAGCTCCTTGCCACCATTCTTACGCGCTATGGAAATTTGGGAATGTGAGATGAATTGATTGTTTTGAAATTTGCAGAGCTGGAAATGAGCGAGCCTTCCCATACTTTACAGTTCTTCATCAAATTCAAAAGTCAACCAATCTTTTGATTCGCGGGAAAGCTTGCAGTTCAATGAAGCCGGTAAACGAATACAAAGAAGTAATTAGTTTAGTTGTCTATAACTGAATAATTGATCGATTCAAACTAATAAGGTTAGTTGAATGAAGCTCGCATTATGATCTAGCCGGTAAACGAATACAAGGAAGTAAGTAAAGTGCATCTAGAGGATAAGCAGTGCATCATGGACAACGTAGTTGACCGAACGAGGTCAAGACAATTAAATCAAATTTCTTCATAACAACTGCCCAAACAAAATTATGTCGCGCTGGTACCCCACACGGCGATACTGAACAGTATCCCTTGAATATCGGGGCGTGGTCCCTCCCATCCCATTAGTTAATTTACTTTCCTCAATTTGAAAAAAAAATTGCATTAAAAAGTAATTAATCGAGTGAAATATGATTATTATTGTGAATCTTGATACAAAAAGTTTATACCTTTAATTAACAATGTATACATGAGAGGCTTGATCTCATGATCTCCCATTTAAAAAAGTCAGTCACTTGACCAAAAGATTCTTGGCGAGTTATTATACTTAAGCAGTGGCAAAAACACAAATGAATATTAGCTTTAGGAATAAAATTAAGAAAATTTTACTCCGTATTATATTAAGCTAGAGAGGACAAGAAGAGGAGGTGGATGTGAACACTGGGGATTATGGGCCTTTATGGCCATGTGCTTTGGTCCGGCAATGCGGCTGTTAATATAACCTGGTTTAGCTTTCAAAATCAAAATTAACTCAAGTTATTATTTCAAAACTATAGTGTTTGGTAACAATGACTAACTTTTACTATTTGACTCATGATCAGGGTTTGCAGTATCTCGATTCTTATATGACTTCATTGTTGTTATTACAGTATAGCGATAAAGTGGATTAAATTGATCAGTTGGTAGAGACGAAAAGATGAGTAATCTTTTCTGAAGTGATATTTTTCTATTGAAAGAATATTTTTTGTTATTTAAATAGTTGATAAGTTAGTGGTTAAATTATAGGAAAAAATTTCTTGTTGGTTGTTACTAGTTTGAAGAGATGAAGTCCTTGGTACTTGGTATATTCTTCATAATATCTACCACCGTCATCAACGGCTGATGACATGCAAATTTGCAATCATTAACAAAATTAATACGGCGGATTAACTAATTGCATGGCATCTTGGAGTGAAGTGGACAACACTAAGCATCAAATCAGACCATAATGTCCTTCGAAACCAGCTGTTTTGTTACAAATTGGGCAGTGTGGGTCCGACCGATTCTCCACCTCGCGATTTCTCTGTAACATGACAGCCTAATCAACAGCCTGGAAAGAGCTGTTGGTGTTATTTTTGCACTAAAAACCTCCGGTCTGCTTCTTCATAGTGCCGTTTCCATTGTGGCATTGAGCTATAACTAATCAATCGCTACATTTCCCTCACTTTTGACCCACACCCACTCCGTTTTTGAGGCTTGTTGGGGGTTCTTAGCTCCAGTAGCGAGGTAAGGATAGTGGAAACTGAAAAAAGATTGGATATTTATCTGTCTTAGATGTGATTTTAGTTGCATTTTTGCTGTTGCAGACATATGTTAACTTGATTGTTGTTGTTGTAGAGCTTTGTTGTACTTGAACACTGATTTGGGTAGATCTGGGATGATTGGGTTGTGGGTTTCTTGACAAATAGTTGCTTGGATTTGAGTGTGGGATGATTGGGTTGTGGGTTTCTTGACAAATAGTTGCTGGGATTTGAGTGTGGGATGATTGGGTTGTGGGTTTCTTGACAAATAATTGCTGGGATTTGAGTGAGTGGCAGATTCAGATATTCAAATCTTGAATTGCCTTTTGACATTGTATTTGTTCAGACCAATTGTGGTTTATAGTGTTAAGGATTTGGGATTCTTAGGATGGTGAATTTGAGAACAGAGATATGGGTACCTTTGATTTTAGGTGTTGCTATAGTGTTAGGTTTACTGGGTGAAGGGTCATATGGAGCTTTCACTCCTGTGGATAATTACTTGCTTGCTTGTGGATCTTCACAGAATGTCACATTTCTAGGCCAAACCTACATTCCTGATTCAGTTAGATCCTCGGTTTATCTGAAAAACGGGGGAAATCCTGTTGTTGCCACTGCCAATTCTAGTGCCCCGTTCCCCGTTTACCAATCTGCTAGAATTTTCAGCAGCACATCATCTTACAAGTTTGATATTAAGCAAGAAGGCCACCATTGGCTCCGCCTCTATTTTTACCCGCTTCCAGGCCACAATTTAACATCTGCTTCTATCACTGTAGTTACTGAAAATTTCGTTCTCTTGAACAATTTCAGTTTCGCGAGATACAATGGTTCCTACCTCTTCAAAGAGTTTGTGATCAATATTGCTTCGGATAGCTTGGTTCTTACTTTCATTCCTTCCAACAACTCTATTGCGTTTGTTAATGCAATTGAAGTTGTTTCCGTCCCAGATGAGTTCATCCCTGATGGGCCACCGATTGTTTATCCTTCTGGCAATTTTAATGGCCTTTCTGAACTAGCCCTTGAAACGGTTTATCGCCTAAACATGGGCGGCCCTCTGATTACTCCTCAGAATGATACCTTAGGGAGGACTTGGGAGAATGATATGAAATATCTCCACGTGAACAGCTCTGCTGTGAATGCTTCGGTGAGTCCATCAACCGTGAAGTATCCACCTGGTGTCACGCCTGAAATAGCACCGAATTGGGTTTATGCTACTGCTGAAACGATGGGGGATGCTAATGTTGCCGATGGGAATTTCAATATCACTTGGGTGTTCCCGGTGGATCCAGATTTCATGTATTTTGTCCGGGTTCATTTTTGCGATATTGTGAGCAAATCTATGAATTCTCTGGTTTTCAATCTTTATATCAACGATCACATTGCTTTAGCTGAGCTCGAGTTGTCTAATCAAGCTGGAAACTTGGATGTGCCATACTACAGAGACTTTGTCTCCAACTCGTCTGCTGATTCGGGTACTCTGACAGTTAGTGTTGGCCCGGATCTAGATTCCGATGATGCAATCATGAATGGTTTGGAGATCATGAGGATTAGCAATGAAGCCCGAAGCTTGGATGGGGCTTCCCCCGTCGAGAGTCTCCTAGTGTTGCCTCGAAAAAAGAACAAGACGGCTATCATTGTTGGTTCTGCTGTTGGAGCCTCGGCTGCTTTGCTGTTGATTGGTTTGTGTTGCTGCTGTGTAATACCTCGAATGTCAAAGGCGCCCGAACAGGGACAAGGGCATCCTTGGCTTCCTCTTCCGTTATATGGAAATTCTTTGACACTGACAAAAATGTCGATGACTTCTCAAAAGAGTGGAACAGCGAGCTGCATATCCTTAGCTTCTTCTAACCTCGGCAGGTTCTTCAGTTTCCAAGAAATAATGGAAGCAACTAACAAGTTCGATGAAAGCCTGCTTCTCGGTGTTGGTGGTTTTGGGAGGGTCTACAAGGGTACACTCGAAGATGGAACGAGAGTAGCTGTCAAAAGAGGAAACCCGAGGTCTGAGCAAGGGCTGGCTGAATTTCGAACCGAGATTGAGATGTTGTCAAAGCTTCGCCACCGCCACTTGGTGTCTTTAATTGGCTATTGTGACGAGAGGTCTGAGATGATACTCGTGTATGAATACATGGCTAATGGCCCTCTTCGAAGCCATCTTTATGGAACTGACCTCCCACCGCTCTCATGGAAGCTGCGTCTCGAGATATGTATTGGGGCAGCTAGGGGGCTGCATTATCTCCACACGGGTGCAGCTCAGAGCATCATTCACCGAGATGTGAAAACGACCAACATACTCTTGGACGACAACTTCGTGGCTAAAGTTGCTGATTTTGGCCTCTCGAAAACTGGACCCTCGCTCGATCAGACCCACGTGAGCACTGCTGTTAAGGGCAGCTTCGGATACCTCGACCCCGAGTACTTCCGAAGGCAGCAGCTCACGGAGAAATCAGACGTGTACTCATTTGGCGTCGTGCTGATGGAAGTCCTCTGCACCAGGCCCGCTCTGAATCCCGTCCTTCCTCGGGAGCAAGTAAACATAGCCGAGTGGGCAATGACTTGGCAGAAGAAAGGGATGCTGGATCAGATCATGGACTCGAATCTGAAAGGGAAGGTGAACCCCGCCTCCCTAAAAAAATTCGGGGAGACAGCAGAGAAGTGTCTGGCTGAGCACGGGGTCGACAGGCCTTCCATGGGCGACGTTTTGTGGAACTTAGAATACGCTCTGCAGCTCGAGGAGGCCTCTTCAGCTCTCACAGAGCCCGATGATAACAGTACTAACCATATCTCTGGCATCCCATTGACCCCCCTCGAGCCATTTGACAACAGCGTAAGCATGATCGAGGGGATTAACTCTGCAACAGACGACGATGCTGAGGACGCTGCCACCAGCGCTGTCTTCTCCCAGCTCGTAAACCCACGTGGAAGGTGAGACCAGCAAAATCCCGGTTTTATGCAACAATCTTGACCATTTGGCATCCCCATTTTTTTGGCTTTCTGGCCTCAAGATCAAGATTTTACAGGAAAGTGATCTAGTATAAGTGTATAATTGTTCTATACTGGGAAATTTAGACATTAAAACTTAGTAATATGATTCAATATGTATTGTAAATGATTTCTGAGCCAAAAGGATCTCTTCAAAATGTGCTTGGATTATCAACAGATCTGTACCACTGTTTTTCTATCAGTGTATCTTTTTTATTTCATACTATTGTTCCTGAATCCTAAAAATGTGCTGTGAAGAATCTGTGGATATTCAACTTCATGAATCCTTTGGCTGTTGTTTCAACTACCTTCATATTTATGATCTTTCATACTTTGTGATAGAGGGCTTTCAGGAATCTTTCTTGGAGCAAAAAAGACTTTCTTACCACAACTTTATGGGTTAAAATTTGAGTTGATTTGGGAATACTATTGAAAATGTTCCATTTCATTACGCGGAAATGTGCATTCATGTGTAAATAAGTGTGCGCGAGTGTGCAAATTAGTCAGTAGTTGTGCATGCGTATAGTAATGAGTGTGCATATGCGGTAGTGTGCATGCCTGCACGAAGTTGTGTGCAAGAGTGGTTCCGTGTGAGCTGCACATTGAAAAATACAGAATTGCACACAATATACAATCTGCCCAAAAAACAATCCAAACCCCGTACCACGAAACCAACAACAAACTCCGAATCCTAATCGTTTGATAAACAAAACAAAACACCAAACAACATCCTATAATAGTAGCGCTAAAGGGGAGATGCACACAACACGCACACGAATGCACATAAACAAAACACCAAACTAGAAAACCCACACAGAATTCCAGAAAGACACCAATGAGTCCACTTTTACAATACTATGTAGGCCTGATCCATGATATAACAATCGTTATACCCTGCACCATGGTGCACATAGCAATGTGCACCACGTACGTAAAACGACGTCGTTTCGGTGTTAGTGGACGCGGACGCGAATGACTTCAGGGAATTCATTATCTATAATACACATAATCATTATCTAGAATACACATAACGTTTGCCTAGAATACACAGAATGTTTGCCCAGAATACACAGAATATTGAAACAAAATACACAGATGTTAGTGGACGCGGACACGAATGACTCCAGGGAATTCATTATCTATAAATCTATAATACACATAATCATTATATAGAATACACAGAATGTTTGTCCAGAATACACAGAATATTGACACAAAATACACAGAACTCATCCTCCTAACATTCGAATGCACAAACACATCACAACCTGTGTTAATAACATGAATACACAGAATATTGACACAAACTACACAGAACTCATCCTCCTAAACATTCGAATGCATAAACAATCACAACATGTGTTATTAACATGAATACACTAAACGGTTGCCTAGAATACACAGAACGGTTGCCTAGAATACACAGAATGATTGTCTGGAATACACAGAATATTAACATAAATACAGAGACCGACCGAAAACGGGAATCATGATTTCCAAAAAAACGGACAATTAATTTACAATGCTCAAAACGACGTCGTTTAGATACGTGGTGCGCATTGCTATGTGCACCGTGGTGCACGGTATAATTTGCCATGATATAAATTGCCAGTATTTTGCTCATGTTCAATTTTTTATTATTTTTTTTTAAAAGCAAAAAAAAAAAAGTACAGTCGTTTTGGGCCAATGCGCTATTAATTAAGAACTGGGCCTGTTAGAATGTGTTCTAGGCCGATATTCCCTCAAAGCCCAAGCCCATATGCAATGTCCAGTTCCGCTTCGTTCTCTTTCTTCCCTCCATCCCCTATCTTCCTCAGGCTCAGGGAAAGCTCAAAGCTCTTTGCACTCTGTAGTAGAAGATGTTGGTCTTATCCTGCGCCACCTCTGCTTATCCTACGCACAAATTTATAGCTTCTAAATCCAGAGTTCAAATGCGCTCGAACAGTCGAGTCTCAGTTGCTAATCTTCATCACTCTGATACTCCCTTTGTTCCTGAGGTAAATTACATTTCTCAATCGTTCTATCCTTATTTTAAAACAAATATCTATTGAAAAATGTAAGCGTTGTTAGTTTTTCAAACTTTTGATGTATAGATATGATGTTATAGTGAAAGATAATAAAGTTTATTAAATTTTCTCACAGTTCACTCACTTGTTTTATAATTGTTCTTTTTGGAATTATGATTTTCTTAATATGATAAATATAGTGTAAATAAGTAGAGTTTATATTGATCAGCAGCAGCAAAGTGAATTATATAAGTAAACTGATGCAAAGATAGGAAGAGAGAAGATAATAGTAGTTTGATATGTATCTTGGGGAATGAATGTGGACTGTCTGCTTGATTGAGGTGCTCTGTTTAGGTGGAAAAAGCTGTGGATTCTTTGTCTAAAGAGTTCAGAGCAGTGGATTATCTGGTGGCACGAAATACTGCCCGTGTTCTCAAAGCGTTTCAGAATGTCAGGGTCGGGTCTCATGTAAGTTTTGTTTGTGAACTTTTGTTTGTGATTATGTTATGCCTCAATGTTGCTTTGATGTGGAATTATATATCAAGAAATTGGTTCCAATATGTTAAATGTTTGCCTCACATATGACATATTTATCTCTATTTAGTGCATCCTTGTTTAGGAGTGTATTTATATTTGGTTTTGGAAATCCACAAATGCACTTTTGACTCTTAATGTTTTGATCTACTTGTATACCTTTATCTTCATAGTCAGTTCTATTATATATGCATTAGTTTTTCAGTGGCAGCACAGGTTATGGTCACGATGAAGCTGGGGGACGTGAAGCTTTGGATCTTGCTTTTGCAGAAATATTCGGTGCTGAGTCTGCAATAGTTCGAGCTCAAGTTTGCCATCTTTTTTTACTTGTGCCTTTTTCTTTCTTAAAGTGAGGTTTTCTCTTTTATTAATATTCATACTTCCTCCACAGTTCTTCTCAGGTACTCATGCTATCACTTGTGCTTTGTTTGCTTTCCTAAGGCCAGGGGATGAGGTGAGGGTTTCTTTTTATTAATCCTTTTCTCATCAATCTTACGATGTTCTCTATTTATATCTGCAATATGAATGTGATTTGTTGTCAGCTTCTGGCAGTTGCTGGTGCACCATACGATACATTAGAGGAAGTTATTGGGAAAAGGGAATCTCATGGACTAGGTTCCTTAAAGGATTTTGGGGTGGAGTACAGAGAAGTGCCAGTAAGTTTCTCATATTGACAGTATAACTTGAATTTAGCAGCTTCTTCACTTTTTGAGGCTCTCTGACCTTTTATCTCCATCTGGGTCTGGTTTAAGCTTGCAGAGGATGGAGGACTCAACTGGGATGCCCTTAAGATTGCTCTGAAACCTCATACAAAATGTGCACTAATACAGAGATCGTGTGGTTATTCTTGGCGGCGCAGTCTGAGTGTAAACGAGATAGGGAAAGCAATAAAGATAATCAAGGTAAACTTCATGCCAGCACTCATTTGATGATAAAACTACTAACTTTCCTGTCACAAGTCCCAAAAGGAGCTGCTAGAACTTGTGCTTTACTTTCTGTTTTCAATCTCAAAATATAAGCTTTGCTTCTCCAGCAGCAGATTACTTTTAGAGTTTTAATTTTTGACAAATGTTAAAATGTTTCTAAACCTTTTCACTTTTGGCGCTCCAGTGTATAATACATTAAATCTTCTATACAGATGCAGAATCCAAATTGTTTGGTCATGGTGGATAACTGCTATGGTGAATTTGTGGATACCATTGAACCCCCAATGGTGGTAAATATTGTTACCATCCTTTTAAAGCACATACATGCAAACACATATTTTCCACTTCTCTAGTTTAGCATTAATATTTTGAATGGGCAGGGTTCAGATCTAATTGCTGGTAGTTTGATAAAAAATCCTGGTGGGACTATCGCACCATGTGGTGGATACATTGCGGGGAGGAAAAAATGGGTTGAGGCAGCAGCTGCCCGTCTCTCAGCTCCAGGACTTGGAGTTGATTGTGGATCAACCCCTGGTGATATAATGCGAGCCTTTTTTCAGGGTCTATTCCTTTCACCTCAAATGGTCGGGGAAGCAATAAAGGTATCTTATTTCATGCCATGTTCTTTTATCCACATGTTTTTCCATTACCTTTGCCTTGCCATGATGGATTCACATATTTCCCCTTTTTTGAACCTGTATTACAAGGGGAGCTTCCTTATTGCTGAAGTCATGGCAGCTAAAGGATATAAGGTGCAGCCACTTTGCCGGGTCCCACGCCATGATACAGTGCAGGTTGGTTTATCAAATTTTGAAATTAATATAAATTTAAAATCCTAACATAAACTCCAGGACAAAGTGCATAACTGCAGAAGCTGTTTGCATCAGGCTTATCTAGGGAAGAAAAATGCACATAATCCTATCTCTGCCTTGTTACAGTTCTTGAACCCATGACCTAATGGTCAACCAGTGACCACTTGGCCACCACAAGTCCACAACAAACCCAACCTTATTCTTTCACTGTTGCAAATGCCATAATATTCACATGCAATTATCTTGTCATTTTGATCCTGCTTTAATGATGATTTTCAGGCTGTACAACTTGGCAGCCGTGAGCGTTTGCTTTCCTTCTGTGAGGCCGTGCAGCGAGTTTCTCCTGTAGGTTCTTTCACCAAGCCTGTTGCTGGTGCAACCGCTGGCTATGCATCGGAGGTATCTAATGAATATAGTTTTAAGCATCATCCAAGGATGATTTTTCAATTTTATTTTGTTTGCATTCTTATGCAAAGGCCCTACTGGACATACATTTGTGCTATTAATTAATTACAATATTCAAAGACATTTATCAATTATAGGAACTTACAGTTTTCTTCTACTCATCTCTGAATTGTAACGTTCTCAAATGTTAACATGTGAAGTAGGTGATCTTTGCCGATGGCACCTTTATTGATGGGAGTACAAGTGAACTCTCATGTGATGGACCGCTAAGAGAACCCTTTGCTGTTTTCTGTCAGGTATCATCTATGTCTTACATTTAACTGGGAATGTTTGGACGTACTAGAGCTGTTGAACTGGAAATTGGACTCATTTGCAATATAAATCTTTTCATCTAGAACCAAAACTAATCTCTCTTCAAAAATCTATTCTGCTTGGAATTAACAATGTAGGGCGGCACCCATTGGACGCAATGGGGACTAGTTCTCGGCGAGATCTTGAAAACGCTATAAAGCAAGTGATAAAGGCATTGAACTTTGATTTGCACTTAAACCCGCCCACAATGAATGGCATCCTTCACGCAATTTGAACCAAAGCAGGCTCTTGAGGTAAGGATTTTGCAGACTTCCTAAATGTATAATGCCAGAACACTCTTTCGGTTCAGCTTCTTAGGTTGTTTTGCTGTCTGTAGTCCTGCAGATCCATTGCATTTCAACATTTGGGGGCAACAACACTTCTTATGCGCACGCACGTGCACACACACATCATTCTCTACCTCGTGATAGTGGCCGGCTGGCATCCCAAGAATGTCTGGATGAGGTAGATAAAGTCAACTTCAGGTTACTGGAAAATCTTGATTTCTGTTTTTGGCTTTAGTTGTGAACTTATTTGGCCCTTGCTATTGCAACATTTGTTAGTGGCTTCAGCCTTGTATTCTAATCTTAGAAAAAAAAAAAGTTTTCGATAAATTTCTTGTGTGCTTCATATATTGGTATTTACATTTCGCGAGATAGAGATTAATACAAATGAGGTTCGGTCGGTTCAGAAAATTTTTCAAGGACATTACTGCATACATGCGAATTTCTCGTGTGCATGGCATAGTAGAATAGTAGATGCCTTTCATTGGATTTTGTATACGAGGACGTTAAGTTCCAACTTACAATTGTTGATTAATTTCTGCAAGCTATGTTGATTTGTGAGATATGCCAAAATAAATATTTATTACTCGATATTATTTTTGGATGAAGTGAAAAAATTCTTAATCATTATTTGAAAGTGATACGAGATTTATATTCCACTCATTTGACTACCCATTTCAGAAAAAAAATATTTATTATTTTGTTTTGCCAAACGGTTGCCTAGAGAACATTGGAGATTCCCATCCCTTTTTATGAATTAAAAAAATATAATTATTTGATTTTTATTTAGACTAATAAGATAAAATAAATTAAGTTAAAATTCGATTGAGATAGCGTATGCTTCGTGGCAAAATTACTAATGTCTTCATTAAGAGACTCGTTACAAGGTAAAGATATGTTGTCGTCATAACATGTCAAGGTAGAATTATTCAACTAGGTTCGATGCCTCGATTAGTGTAAAATAAGCTAATGACTCAAGTCTTTTTACGATCACTCATTTGAATCGGTATTGATCCCGCAACCAGAATATCAACAATATTAAATTAAAAATAAATAAATTCTAAATAACAAACATCAAACATTTTTCATAGGACTTTCAAATTATACTCCAATTATGTTTCTTGATGTGTGGCAATTGACAAGTATGGATTCGACGTTTTTATTTTATGAGTTTAAAAAAAATTGTCTATATTAAAGATAGGGAAAATTGTACTTTTTCCCCCTATGTTATATGCTTATAGCACTTTTTTTCCTGTGTTATTAAAGTGACAGTTTCTCCCCCTCAGTTATTTTAAAAGTGGTAGTTTTTTCCATTGTAATGTTAAATTGACATTTTTGTCCTTAAAATAACTATTTCATTTATTTTTATTCTCCAATCAATTGTTACTAACATGTATGGAAGATCACGGTTCGATACGAACCTAAGCGAACACTGTAGCAATTGAACTTAAATAGTATAGACGGTTACGGTTACGATTCAGAACCAAAAAAATAAAATAAAATAATTGTTAAATTTAGACTATTTTTAAATAAGAAATAAAATTATAAAAATAAATACGCAATAAATAAATACATAAGTTTTGATTGGCGGTTTAAAATCAAAATTGGAACCGAACCGTACCGATTTATCAAAATAAGTGTTTGATTATTTTCACTATATATGACTGTAGTTAAGTTCCGGTTCACGGTTCAATAATTATTTAATTTTAAAATTTCGGTTCTGAATCGTAACCAGAACCGTCCATACTATTTCGATATGATTGCTACAGTGTTTGGTTAGGTTCGAACCGAATCGTGATCATCCATACATATAAATAATAATTTGTTGGAAAAGAAAAATAAATGAAATAATTATTTTTAAGGGTAACAACGACAATTTAACATTTCAGAGGGGAAAAGTGTCACTTTAATAACACAAGGAAGAAACGTGCTATATGCACATAACATAGGGGGAAACAGTGCTATTTTCCTTTAAAATATGTGATAGGAAGAAAATTGGGAGTAGAACTTGAGAGGGATTAGTATTTTCCGTCTATGTTAGTCTGCCAGGCAAAGCAAGCGAGATTATAGTCATCTCCGCCATCCCCATAAATGTCCAAACTCCAAAATCATCATTTTCTGTTCCCAATAATCTATACTCTGTACCACATTACCACCTCTTCCGCAATGTGAAAGGGGGAAAAACAAATGGAAAGTGTGAATCAGGAGCGAGTTGTTTATAGTTAGTGTGAAGATAGTACGAATATGGGAATATAATAAAATCATTTAGTGCGATAGTAAGCAGCACAGATCTGCTGATCAATCGCTTCTTTAATTTTGTTTCTGCCTAAATATTTCACCATATTTGTCACTCATACAAACGATCTCTCACTGCAAACATCTCTGTAAGTTCTCTATCCTCTCTGTTCTCCATTCTTCTTTCTGTCTTGTTTTTGTTATTACTGTTTTTCTCTTTCTGTTGGTGTTTTCATGGTGGATGAATAATGCATTTTTTGAGTTCAAGAATCAAATGGGCAGCCAAAAGTGATTATTATTATTATTATTATTATTATTATTATTATTTTTCCTTTTTGGGGTAAAAAGATTTGAGCTTTGTATGTATAATGATCCTCAGTGGAGGTGAAAATGCATGTGAGCTGAACCACCAATGTTCTGTTTGTTAGAGAGATTTGTTCATCAATTTAGAGGAGATGAGTGAATGTATGGCATTCTTGATGGTTTTTAGAGTAGGGAATTAATGGATTATTCAGCATGCAGCAGAATGTGGTTTTGGAATGATGAGTTGATTGAGATGAAGAGGATTATGAGTATAGGAAAATGGAAAATTTGAGGTAGTGCCTTACAGGCTAACTGAGTTGGTTCAACTGATCACCTTAAACTGGGAATTAGAAGGTTATTGGGAGACCTTGACCGAACAAAGGAGATGAAGAACCCTTGTGCGCAGAGTGTTCAAGCAAGGGTGGGAACCTGGGGATTGACATAACCACTCGCTATTTACCTCCTCCAGATGCTCTTGGGCAGGGTAGGATACCTAATGTATCAAAAAAGAAAATTTGAGGTAGTGCCCTATATGCTAGCTCAGTTGGTTCGACTAATCACCTTAAACTGGGAATTAGGAATTAGAAGGTCATTGGGAGACTTTGACCGAACAAAGGAGATGAAGATCCCTTGTGCACAGAGTGTTCAAGCAAGGGTGGGAACTTGGGGATTGACATGGCCACTCGCTATTTACCTCTTCGAGATGCTCTTGGGCAGGGTAGGATACCTAATGTATGAAAAAAGAAAATTTGAGGTAGTGCTGTACTGTTAACAGAGGGAAGAAAAGTTCCATGACAAGGTTCTTCCTTGGATATATAGCAATTAGTATTTTTTAAAAATACATTTCTGGTTTACATCACAAATTTCAGAGGACTAATGAAAGGACAGATAACTGTTTCAAAGGTGGCACTATTCTTTGATTGCTCACTCTACCTTCCAGCCAATAAATATTTGGTATTTTCACTTGCTCTTTGCAGATAAATCGAAGAAAATGGACGGTATTAACTGGACAATGACGGGATGCACTGTATGCCTTATGCTCACATTGCATTTCACTATTCAGCTTGCATCGCAGCATCTTCTGTCATGGAAGAAGCCCAAGGAGCAAAAGGCCATACTTGTCATCATCATGATGGCTCCCTTGTACGCTATCATATCCTACATTGGTTTGATAGATTTTCTTGGGAGCAAAACGTTTTTCACATTTCTCGAGTCTTTGAAGGAGTGTTATGAAGCTCTTGTAAGTCGTTGTGGCTATCTGCATCTTCTTTGTCCATAATGGACTTAATGTGTCGTCTTCACTTTTCTTTAAAGCTTTGATTGCTATCAACTTTTCTGTTGAGTGCAGGTGATGGCTAAATTTTTAGCTTTGATGTACACATACCTTAATATATCCATAAGCAATAACATAGTCCCCGATGAGATTAAAGGAAGGGAAATTCACCACTCGTTTCCAATGACACTCTTTCAGGTAGAGTTTTTGACTTTGTTGTTATCCTTGTTATAACAAGGACGGTTTTAATCATGGAAGACGAATTGACTTTGTATCATCTTCTTTGTGGATTATTCAATTTTTTACAAACTGAAAATCCACATATCGATAGAACTTCACACACTGCATTTGCTAACAAAAGATGAGCATTTGAGTTTTGACATTCATGTCTTCTTCAAGCTTTGGCACACACTTTTTTTTTTTTTTTTTTTTAATAATTTTAAACTTTATGTTGTTTGGGCCGTAGTCATAAACCTAACACGCTGTCTACATAAACTGCAGCCTCGCACAGTCCATTTAAACCATCAGAGATTGAAGAGTCTCAAATACTGGACATGGCAGTTTGTTGTTATCCGCCCTGTATGCTCTATATTAATGATTTCTCTACAACTACTTGGAACATACCCTGACTGGGTTAGCTGGACCTTCACCATCATCTTAAATATTTCGGTTTCACTAGCTCTATATTCACTTGTGATCTTTTACCATGTGTTTGCAAAAGAGTTAGCACCACACCAGCCACTCGCCAAGTTTTTGTGCGTCAAAGGAATTGTATTCTTCTGTTTCTGGCAGGTAAGTTATCACTACCCCCCACCCCCCACCCCCCACCCCACACACACACAATTATTACTTCTTTTCCTAGTAATTTGCGTGGTCAAGTGGCATGTAGTGACTCTCTCAAATGAGAGGTGATGAGATCGAGCCTCAGTGGAGGCAGTATTTACTCTTTGTGCTTCAACAGGTTGAGAAAGTATAGATGAACAGATACTACAACGTAATAGAGTTAGTAGTATTCAAAAAAAAAAAAAACTTGCTCTAGAACGGAGAGCACTGATTTGATTTGTGTGTGAGGGTAAGACCTCCAATATGAGGTAATCCATGATTGACTGATTTTGTTATATTCCCACTGAATGATGTTCTATAAAATGGCCACTAAACAGTCTGATGGCCATCGGTTTATATTGAGACAAGCTATGATAACTCAAGGGCTCGTGATTGTTTTAACACTCAATCGAGTTGAAGATAAGACCCTTTTAGGCCATTTTTTGTTTCAATTAAGGTTGATGCAATTTTTTTTTGTTTCTATGCGAGATGTTATCAGTTAATATTTAGCTATATCTGTCAATCTGTCATACATCAGTTCTAATTCATGCCCTGTGGAGTGTAAGACGAGTGATCTATACAAGTTTGAAACGCTCCAATAACACTAAAAACGCTCCAACAACACATTACTTCTGATGGTCTGATTCTCATTTGCCTATATCATTACAACCTTTTTCAGGGAATTGCCCTTGAGATTCTTGCTGCAGCGGGCATAATCAAATCGCATCATGTCTGGTTCGACGTGGAGCATATCCAAGAAGCCCTTCAGAACATTTTTGTGATTGTGGAAATGGTTGAACATTTTTGTGATTGTGGAAATGGTTTTCTTCGCGTTCTATCAGCAAAGCGCATATACAGCTGCTCCTTATCGCCAGGCCCAGGCAAAGACGGCTCCAGGCACCACAGACAAGAAGAAAGACTAGTCTGCAGAGAGCACAAGTTTCCTCAACAACAATCATACTATGCTGGTTCATCATCTATAACTCATTTTCCACTTCTTTCAAATGTTGCCTAGCATCTGCAGTTAATTACAGCATTGTCCTTGATACCATGGCCATGCATGTAATACAAATAATAATATATGATTGTTGCCATTTTTGAACTGTGCCCTTTTCCCTTAGCTTCAAGTAGAACCACATAAAGGGGCAACTCCAACCAAGTTGGTCATACTGTTGGCTTAGTAACCACAAAATTACAAGTTCACAACTCCTAGCAGGAGTGATCTATTGACCTTCTTGGTTTGAGCTGGTCAGTTATGGGCTTATGGCCTACGGACAACGCTTAAGATCAAGCGCTTACCTCTTATGCCACAAGCTCTAGCTAGTAGCGAAGACACAATTTTATTTCTTTATAGACCGTCTTCACATTTTCGAGATGCTGGTTACTAGACTTGGCATTTCACCTTTATCGCTCTCCGCCCAACAATCTCTCCAGCCACTGGGTGCTAGATTTCTCCGCCCAACAATAACCTAGGCTAATTACCTTTTTGTAGTTCTTTGTCAGCTAAAGTTACTAGAGTCACAAGACCGTCCGTCCACACTCTCAAAAAAAAAAGAAAAAAAAAAAAAGCAGAACCACATATTACATAGTACAAGACTTCATTTCTCACCTGTGTAAGTTAACATCAAAACCCTCTTTAAAGATAATGTTTCTAGTATGGATTATTCTTGTCTGGTAGCCATTCTTGCAACAACTTATACTTCAGCTGTCAAAACATTATTTGAAAGAGGTCAAAAATTCTTAATTCACCTAAAAATTATTTTTTAAAAATACAAGATAAAACTTGCGGCAAAACGAAAGGGACCCCACATAGGCATGAAAAATCTTCAAGCAAGCAAGGCGAATGGGCGAGGGGTTGTCTCTCTCTTTCCAGTTCTGGGAATTGGGTCTGAGTATCCGTTTTTGTTATCACTTCAAGTCTCAAGAACATGAGCTCTCAATAGCAGCAGCACAAGAACCATGGCGGCGCTTATACAAATTCCCATCAATTTCTCAGCCATAAACACTCCGCGCACAGCTTCAATTAGGGGAAACTGCTTTTATGGGCTGAAACCTTTGAAACGCGGTAATTATTGTACTGTTTCGAGTGTAAAGATTGATTCTTTTTATCCAAATAAGGGCAAGTTTGGAGCTTTTAGGGATGGGTCTTCTTTCTGGGAAGCTAGCAGGGTATTTTTGAAGGAGGGGAGGCGGAGTGAGAAGAAGAGAGTGGTTTTGGTGAGATTCAATAGTCTTGACGGCGGCGACGGCGGCGGTGGAAGAGATAACAGTGAGACTGTTAGGGTTTTGGGGAATATTGCTTTGGCTATTGTGTTGTCATACCTTACCTTCACTGGACAGCTTGGTTGGGTCTTGGATGCCATTGTTTCAGTTTGGGTATCTCTCTCTCTCTCTCACTATATGTATATATATCTCTATCTCTTTCATTCTTCATACTGTCAGATTCATTTCTGCAGTTTTTTCTATATTAGTCATTTGCAGGTTTTGCTTCTTAAGGTCTAAATGGTATTTAGCTTATTGGGTTAGAGAGTATAACTAGTTGATAACATTAGTTTATTGTAGAAAGGTGTTTGGTAACTTAGGCTTATAGTTGTTTGGTATAATTTCGTTTCTCAAAAAGTTAATTGAAAATTTTGCTTTGAGCAGCTTTTTGAATTTTAGCATTTTGGAGTTACAAAAAGCTGATTAAGCCAAAATTGGCTGATAAGCTAACTATTTTACCAATCTTAGCTAATGCTTACTGTTCATATTTTGTGTGTTTTCTTCATGTTCAGCTCCTTGTAGTGCTTCTTCCAATTATAGGCATAGTAGCTTTTGTATGGTGGGCAGGGCAAGATATCGTTCAAGGCGCGGTAAGGGAACTAAATTTTGCTCCATATATACTTTGCTTATTAAGCTAAATCCCCTCGAGAATCGCTTTCGTTCTCATTAGAAACAAACTTACAGAATACTAGAGTTTAATTAGCACTGATTGATCTTGATCTCTTCATACGTGCAGTGTCCAAATTGCGGGAATGATTTTCAGATTTTCAAGTATGATCAGATGAAAGATTTTACTTATGAAGCTTGTGTCT
Source organism: Ipomoea triloba (assembly GCF_003576645.1). Lineage (NCBI taxonomy): Eukaryota > Viridiplantae > Streptophyta > Magnoliopsida > Solanales > Convolvulaceae > Ipomoea > Ipomoea triloba. The sequence goes on along the minus strand of NC_044920.1, from coordinate 30,139,640 downwards.
TTGATTTTTTCATTTGGTTAATATTATTGTTTGTTTTATCGGCACTGCAGATCAGCAGTAAATGATGACATACAGCTTTGCCCTTTTTGTAGTCAGCCATTCTCAGGTAATAACTCCGGCCTTGCCTTGAAACGTTAACTGATACGACAAGAAAATGTCCATAGTAACTCGGTAAGAACATAGATACAAGGCTGTCTCGTTAGTCTTCTCCTCGTGCCTCGTCTACAACACGTGTTTCAACCCCAAATCATTAGCATTTTCGATGTAACTCCCGAGTAACATATTCTGTTTTCTGCCCTTGTTACTTTCTTTCGCCTTTTTTCCCTTGGCTCTCTTGAGTTATTGACATCTGCATTACGCTATTATATTACTCTGTATTATATTCGGACTTTGCGTTAGATTCTTGAGAGTTGAGACTGCCTTCATGTTTTTGGTTTCTGTTCGGTTTCCTTGTGGATCATAGATGAGTAAACCGAGCTGTAACTCCTCAAAATTTTATGCTTCGTCTAAGAAATTATTTTCTGTATTGTATAGTCGTTGGTGATGAATTTGTACGCGATCCTGTGAAGTTCTCCAACCAGTCGAAAACATTTGGCCAAGCATTCAAAGACTTCACCTCTCGTTCCAAGAAAGGTTGTGTTTCTTTTGATTCTGAACATCTTTTTCTGCTTATTCTGTTACTAATACACTAACACCAACCCGATCATCTAAAAGAAGATTGAGACGCTACTTGAAAATAAGCGACTCAAAGTCCTCGTTTTGCTTCTTGCAGACAAGAAATCCTCGGTTGCTGTTGTCGATGTAGAAGCTGAAATTAAAGATGCAGAGTGAGCATTGATCTCGGATTACATTCCATGTGCGTTAGGCTGTTCTGCTGCTGTTAATTTCCTATGGATTGGTGGGTATTCGTCGGAGTTCTGCTGCTGTAACAGATAAGAGATTCCGACATTCTGTGAATATTTAGGAAGAAGGAAATCGATATGCTGAACATCTTTCATTTCTTTGAATGTGACGTGACACTCATGTCTTTTGATCAATTATTACTGCATTGCAGCTCATGAAGTTTGGGCTATGGGGTCTGTTTTTCGCCTCGATTTTCCATTTCTGTAAAATACTATACTACACTTGTTATTGAGTTCTAACACCACAGCTTTCAACTGAGCTCGAAAATCGCTGTTCTCCGGCAACGTAAAAAACGAAAAAAGGTTGCCGGAGATAAAAACCGACGTTAAGTGCCAGTTTTTGTTTTTGTTTTTGTAGTGATATGTCTGCATGTCCAGCAAGTATATTTCCGGCTTGATGTGCCGGAAAAAGGAACCGGCTAAAGGAACATCTTCCCAGTCAATTCCGACAACCTCATTCCCATTCCCACGTTTTGTTTGCCTGTAAAGGGAATCACAACCCTGCAATAAATTCTTGCTTGATAAGGTTCAAAAGAAGTCAAGGAGAACAGATCACGTTAACTACATAAGAAATTGTAGAATGATATTTAAATTTAAAGAGCTATTCCCTTATTGGATACTAAAAAAAATGATATAGTGCTCGATTAAATCTGAAAGAAGTCGAGAAGAGTTTAGACTGTGAGCGGTCCGCATTGATAGATATGCAGTTAGTGGTTAAAAAATGAATAGATATATACTGACATGGAGTGAAGCAAAACATTGCCAAATGTTGTTTGTGTTACTGTGTTTGATGTATTTTATTCAATATTATCAATAATAATCATAAAAAGAAAAAAAATGGAAACAAAAAACTCCATAATAGGACAAGCATGATGGCATGAACTGAAGCAATATATTGCCAAATGTTTTCAACTCATAAAAAGTAAAACAAACCCCCCACCCCACCCCGTGACAATATATATATATATATATATATATATATATATATATAGGGCTGAGTTCTAGTGCAGTCAGGCTTTAACATATAATCGGTGCGGCTTCACCATTAGGTATTCAAAAACGCATCAAATGTGTTAGGAAATGCACAATAATAAAATGAACCAACGTACCACAAAACGCACCACACACAAAAAAAAACGCACTATACCTCAGACATCACCACACCTAAAATGGTGTGTTTCCGAATACTGTGTGGTGCATTTATACATACATAATGATGCGTTTTGTGGTGATGCTACCTAATAGTGCGTTTTTTGGTGCATTTCTTTGTTGTGCATTTTCTAACATTATTAGTGCATTTTTGCAGTTTGTGTTACTGCACGTTAAGGTCTAACCGATTTTGAACTGACATATATATATATATATATATATAATCGTCCAAACTTTTGGCCGTTCTAAATCCCGACTCGTAGAGGGATCTATAGCATCGATATCAGATACAATCACACATTATGTTTAGTTGCGCTTAATATTTTGAAATTTTTGATACTTGCATTGTTCTCGCATTGCTTAATACAACTCAAATAACTTATCACCCAAAAAAAATAAAATACAAATCAAATAACATATATAATTGTATGTTATGCAAATCGAATCGGTGCCGATCTGACAAGATAATTGTGCTTGCCAGGGCGGACAATACAGCCAACATGACAGTGCTTCTCTGCCCAACTCGACGTAGACTGGTCAGAATCCCATGCATGTAATTGTATGAAATTAGACAAAACAAACCTGCAACCCAATGAAAGCTTTATCCCCACTTTCTTCTTATGTCATACATTTGACACCTTATGTATGGTTATGTTTTTCCTTAATCCAATGCACCAAATGTGAATCTACACCAAACCCTTTTCTTGATCACTTCTAAGAGTGATTACCAACAATCTGCTCGTATAACGACAATCTTTTATGAGAGATTTCTACTTGTCAAGTTGGTTCGCATAAAAAATACTACGTAACATTTTTCATGAGGGATTCCTGCCTAATTAAGTTTGCGGCTCGTATAATGACAACTGTTTTTTAGTATACATTTCTGGTTAATCACGTTGGTTTTATAATGACGACAATCGTTTTTTACTGATAGATTTCTGATTATACAAGTTGGTTCATATAACGACAATCGTTTTTTACGAGAGATTTCTATCTAATCAAGTTAGCGGCTCGTATGAGGACAACCGTTTTTTACAATAAATTTCTAGTTAATCATGTTGGTTTGTATAATTAATGCAATGACGTGATAATCGTTTTTTTACTGTTAGATTTCTGATTAAGCAAGTTGATTCATATAACGACAATCGTTTTTAATGAGAGATTTTTTTCTGAAGAAAGTACAACTGGATGTTGTTTGTTTTTTCTGAAAGATTTCTAAAAAGAGTAAAAGTGGTTACTGACAGGATACTGACATTAATTACAGATACAACCTAATTAAAAAAACAGTAAGCTAAGAGGGGCCAGATTATTAATTTAATCACAACAAAACATATATCATTGAAAGTTGGAAAACAAAACACAGATGGAGATTTATTGTGCAATGGACAGACAAAAGACATTCTTGGTTCACTGTTTGGTCTGTGCATTCTAATATAAACCTAAGCATACAAACAACAAAATGCAGTAAACTTTTTTCTTCCTCCCTTTACACTCATTTCTATTCCAAACAAACAAGCCCTTGAGTTTTTTTTTTTTTTTTTTTTGCTATACAGGCCCCTAAACTTTGCTGATATTCACGGTCGGAACCCCATGCTGGGAGACTGGGTCGGGTAACGGATGCCAAACGGGTCGGGTGAGTTTGAAAAGCTCTGTGGGAGGAAGAAACTCCTGAGCCCACTCTGAACTTCATCGTCTGGGGCTTGAAAGTTCATCGCCAGAGCATGGGCAAAAACGTCATTTTGGTAGTTCACGCCGTTTCCGGTCACCTGAGCAGCTGAAACTTGGTTTCCGGCGACGGCGCCGGCAGAGAAATCCGGGAGAGTGGGTTGGGCGGCGGAGATGGTGTTCCAGTCGAAACTCATGGGGCCCAGCTCATGCAGATCCACCTGTTCTTCCTGTTTCAGATTGTTCATCGCCGGAAGCACGAAAGACTGGTCGTCGAGCTCTGGCAATGCCACCAGCATGTCGTCGAACTGCGAGGAAGTCGACGACGGCGAGCCGTGGCTATGCTCCTTACTCGGCACCCCGCCGGAGATGGCTTTCTCAGCGCTTGAATGCTTCTTGTAAATCCGGCACAGCACCCATTCATCCAGCTGGACTCGAAAATCCTAACCAAGTTAGTCAGATTGTCCACGCTCCAAACATTTTATAGGTCCAGAACAAAATTAATAAGAGAACATTAATACCGCGTCGAGAATTCATACCCGAGAACTTCCAGTTTTCTTAGGAGCATCAGAGAGGCGATACTCATGCATGATCCAATTAGTCTTGGATCCTTTGGGAGCTTTTCCGACGTAGAAAACCAGAGCCTTCTTAATCCCAACCTTTCTCCCTTCAGTGGTGATCACCTTATCAGTTCCGGTGGCTTTCCAGTACCCGGACCCAGCAACCCGATTGGGCCTCGACCCATTCGGGTATTTCCGATCCCTAGGGCTGAAGAAATACCACTCCTTCTCGCCAAAAGTCGCCTTGCCTGCAAATCAAACAACAAAACCCGCATTGAATCAATCTCAAAACCATCTAACCAGCCGGGAATTCAAAATTCAGGCTATATATATATATATATGAAATGGACTTACTTGGGAGAACCCACGGGTCAAACTTGTACAAATCGATTTCTCCGATGATCCTCAGGGAGAAATCGTGGCCGGCGACTTTCTTGCAGAGGTACTGAACGAGGAGCTCCTCGTCGGTCGGGTAAAACCGGAAACCCGGCGGCAAGCTGAGCTGGGAAAGCGGGTCGGTTTCTTTAACACCCATTTTTTGTCTGAACTTTCAAAGGCTGTAAAATGGAGGCGCCGAAATTTTGAGAAATGTTTTTTTTTTTTTTTGATTTTCCTATTTCTATACCATTTTTCTTTTGGGGAAATGGGAGAGAGAGAGGCGTTATTTATAACGGGGAAATCCAGAGGAGAGAGAAAGAGCAGCGGTCGATTTGGTGGGCCCCGACTAGCGGTGATCACTCCATTTTGCCACGTATACAAGTTGGGCATCATCAAACGGCGGAGCTTATCCCACCACTTCAATACTCAGTTCAAGTGCATGAACCAGCATGACAAAGTATGCCAAAAATATGCCCCTCCGTGTCGCGTTCATATTTCGCCACGTCGCCTCTCTAAATAAAATATTCTTTTCTTTTCCATTTTTCAAGTACACTTTACCATCCACATTTTACCTAATGTGTTACTTGAGTAAAAGGTGATAGTGATAAATTACTAATTTAAACCCAAAAATGTGAAAAATATTTAATTTACTGAACAATATTTTACCCTTTTAACAAATTAGGTTGAGTTAGTCATGGTTGAAAGGGAGCAACAAACTTTGTATGATAAGAAATAAGTTAAATATGAACAATTCAGTTCAAAAAGTTACTGTATTTGTTGACAACTCAAAAAATCACTAAACTAATAAATTGTTTGTCACATGCGATGAACTTTATTGAAAAGGAACTGATTTACATCTAAATTAATCACTTTTGTTTAGGAAGTTAGTATAAAGCATTTACAATACTGAAAGAACGCATGTACTGCGTGTGTTGGGTGTAATGAAATTTATGCGCAAACACAAAGGTCAAATACTACTACCATTAGTAATCTTGCAAAGAGCATGGTAATAAAACAAAAAAGATTTAAGAAGGTAACGTTGGAAGAGGAATATCAAATAAATAAATAAAAGATGTAGCGGTGAAAGCGGTGGTCAGTTGGCAACCACTTCACTGCTCAGTTGGCATGTGCGCTTACTGAGTGATCAATGTACATTTCACTTGTACTTTTTTCTTTTTTTTTTTAATATCATTTTTGAGTTCACTCATTCCACATCAAACACTCATTATCTCATCTCCTGGAAAAGGTAACCAAAAGAAATATAATGGAAGGGAGAGTAGTGGAAGAGGAGACGAATAAAGTAAATAAATAAATAAATGAAAGAGGGAGCGGTAGATGCGGTGATCAATTAGCATCTACTTCTATTACTCAGTTGGCGCGTGCACATCATGTGCGCTTATAGGATGATTATTGTGCATTTTACTTTTATTTTTTTATTTTTCTTTTTTAATCTAAAAGTAACACTTTCCATTGTGATACTACATGACGTGGAATAATAAAACATTTAAATAATAAATTAAAAATTTGGAATTAGATATTTAGATGAATGTAAAAAATTGGAAAAAATCTTGTATTTTATTATTATTTTTAGGGAAAACAGTGGCCTTTTTCATGCGCGGTTTAACGGCGTCGGCAAAAGGAGGTGACACGTGTAACAGTCGTCAGGGAAAAAAGTGAAGGCGTTTTTGGATAGTTAGGCGGAATTTTTTCAAAAGAAAGGGATGGGAGAAGGGAATGTAAACAAAAGGCTTTGTAACGGTAACTCTATTTGGACGCCACGTTTAATTTGCACCATTTTCTTTTGGGTTCTTTTAATTTATTTTTGATAATTATATTTTGTCTATATCTTATTTTTGAGGTTTCTTTCACTCTTCAAACTCTCTACCAACCTGGCCGCAAAGCCGTTTAAGTCATAGGGATGTGATTAAAACACTTGAATGATTATATTATAATTATATAGTTTTAATCAAATGTTGATGTGTATATATTGCTAATTTTGTAAGTTTAAAATCACCTTGACTTTTTTTTTTTAGTACTACAGTCTAACCTATACATAATATCTGTCCAAGAGATCACCTTGACTTTCAAATACGATAATCATGCTCTAGCCACTTGAATATTCCTCTCATGACAGTACTCGGTAATTTTGATAATCTTTTTTACTATCTTACTTTCGTGACTCCACGATCAAATTCAACAACAAAACTCATACCTAAATTCACGCTAAGCAAGTAATATTTCTAGCATTCAAACCCATCCCTAACCAAACTATTACATTCCTAGCCCCAGTACGGTCAAAACCAGAATAGGTTTAACCCTTTTTATTGTCATCTTATCATTACGTGCAACATGCGTTCAGTAAATTTTCATTAATTATGAATCATAGCAACCGTAGTTGGTTCAAATCACTCAATGCAAGTCAACTCACTGTAAAATTCTTTTTCATAGCAAATAAAACTCTTCGTGCGTAATATTTACACATTATAATTCAAGACTAACTTAATCGAGTCACGATCTGTCTACTTTAAAAAAAATAATTACATATTGTCAACTCGTCATGCATGTAGGTTCAAATTTTCAAATTTTCAAATTTTGACCTTAAAATTCCCTAGGTTTCTCGAAGGGGGGATGCGGATAAACTGCACTATTGGAATCCATGATTAGAAAAACCAATCATGAATCTAATCAAAAGAATCCATTGATCAAGCAAAAGATAAGTATATATGAATCTACGTACGTGTAGGTCAAAGCTTGAATGAATGGAACAATAAGTATGGCATTACAAACCGAAAGACACGGCCAGATATACACATGATTGAGCTTCGGTACACGTGCCAAGTTTCACCTCGTTCAATTCGAGGTCTTATCTTCAGATTCGACGCTGTTTGGTGCGTCAAACGGCTTTTTTCGTGACAATTATATGGCACGTTCTTTTAGGGCTGTAACTATCATACCTACCTTATGTTTCTGTTATTGACACGTGCGGGTTCTGACGTCAGCTGCCGTCAACGTGAAATGGGCACGGCCGTCATGACCCGGGCGCCGTTTCCTAGGACGATCGTGAACCTTAAAGTGTAGGGCATAGGGTAACGTAGTAACGTCATCGATTCCGCCGTTAAATATTTATCCCGATTTCTTTGGAGCAACAATGCGTGACACGTCAGCCAGATTTTTTTGGTTGCTTGACCAATCATTTGGTCATTGGATAATAATAGCAATGGCGATGTTTTATAGGACAGAGTAATCCTGATTTATCATTTCACGATTCTGTCAAATTAAAGTGTGGGGTTTCGAAGTGAGGGATTTTACGTTTTTGTAGGTAAGAGTGTTGGGTAAAGTGTTAAACATGTAGTGGTTACTGAAACGTTCATAAATTTCACATAGAGGGGAGAGATAAGAATTTGAATTCGAGAAAGCAAGCTTTCACTTCAGTTTCTTTTGAGATTTTTGGATACCAATATTTACTTGTCATGCAAAAGCACCGAGTCCAAGTTACATGGCCCGCTTGGTGGGAAACTTATCCCGCTATGTACGTGTAGGTCAATGGATAAATTCAACATTTTTCACCCAGAGTTGTGGACAGAGGTTATGAGATAAATTTAGCATCTTGCCGTCTATCGTAGTGGCAAATGAATGACCTAATGATTAGTATCAGATGAAGTAATAGGTCCGAAGGCATATAAGCCTCTAAAACTCATGCTTTTGTTGCATGCATGTACCCAATATTTGTTGTGCAGTGTACGTGCTAATTTAGTGCAAAAAAAAAAAAAATAGTGACCAAGCTTTTTTCTTTTAAGATATAATATATAATATGAATAATATTTAAAGATGATTCGAACACGGATGAATATTCCCAACCGTTATAGATATTCTAAACTTTTTTTTTAAGAAATCATTTTTAATTGTTTATAATTGAGGCTAAAATGAGTTGCTAATAAGTCCACTATGCAAGGAGATAAAAAGGTTGTGCTTTTAGACATTATTTCGTGTACTCTTCATTATTCAACCTTAATACTTTGAATACTTTGTTGCCTTTGAAATCATACTATTCAAAGGGGAAAATGAGTTTGACTACCCTCAAAAGGTTTAATTATTGGACAAGCTTTGCAATATCAAATGACAAAGGTATTGATTATTATAAATAAAACACGTTCTAGTACTTTTTTAAATAGAATAATAATTTATTTTTATTATTTACAAAAATAACTATTTCTCTTTTTACTTACCCGGAACTCTTACTATTAAAAGATTGTTGAACTTAAAAAAAAAAAGAAAAAAAAGAAGAAAAAAAAAGATCATTAATATCTATAGACTTTTGACTATTCACAACAAATCTTATTAGTAACACCATTTAATGATACTCCGTACGTAAAAGTTAATTCCAAATTTATCCATAGAATATTGTTGTTTTTCACTCACTTATCTACAACTCTCACAATTAAAATTTACAAAAATGAGTACATAACTACTTAATAGTTTACTCCCAAGTCGTGAACCAACGAGTTGATAGTGAAAATTAAAGCACAATAATTAAATGGTTAAAAGTAGAATTATTCCTCTTTCTTAATTAAGGAAAACCTGCAAATCAGATGCAGGATTGTACTTTAGCAAAAATAACATGTCTATATAAATATGAGCAATCATATGATCAACACGTTAAAGAAAAAATATTATTAATCGAATACTTTAACCACTTTCGTCCTCGTTTCAAAGCTCAAAATTAGCAAACCAAACACTCTCTCGAGTACAATTTCACCCTAGATATATCAACAAGTAGAGTATCCATCACTCCATCTATCCAAAACCATTCAAACCAACATACTAAAACAATGGGATCATAACCTTTCCATTTGCAAAAACTTTGCTACTTCAACCAGAACCGGCTAACTTTTTTTTCTCCTTTAATCATTTTATATATTTTCCTTTTGTACTAATCTAATCTCACAACCGTTTCAAACATTCTATTATTAGCATATGCTATATCTGAATGATACATCACTCATCAGTCCTACCCCTAGCCACCCACCCCAAGGAGATTTTTGTTAATAATTGACAAACTGTATGTTTTCACGATGTATCTTGAAATAGTTGGTGGTTGTTTTTACCGTAATTTTAATACACACACGCACGCATGTCGCACGTACTCATTTAGGATTTACATAAACCTGCGAAACAACACATGTTAGCCACACCTACCCTAACCTGCAAATAGGTAATATTAAATCCAATTGTATTAATTTATCTTTTTAGGGTACTTCGATAATTTAATATATATATATATATATATATATATATATATATATATATATATATATATATATATATATATATATATGTGTAAAACTCAATTGCACTATTTGTTCAGTTAGATTACTAACACTTTCTTTTAATATATAATAACACTAATACACTATAGAGTAAGAATTTTAATTTTAACAAAATTGTTTATAAGTTAATACTCAAAATAGGTCATTAACAATTTCTTAATTATCATATTAGGTGGCCAAAGGCCTTGTGGTCAAGAGGTATAGTGTGAGGGCATAGACTCTTTTTGTGCATTGAGTCAATAGTACTCCAAAAAAAATCATATTAAATCTATTTTTCCCAAAAAAAAGAAAAAAAAAAGGGAAGAATAAGTAAAATTGGGTCTTAATTTTAAGTTCTACCAAAATGATTACCCAATTATGTAGAATTTTTATTTATTTTAGTCCTCCATTACTTACATAGTTGAGATGGCAAATTATAGTGTGGACCATAACAAAAAGTACATTTTTAATATATAAAAAATACATTATTTGTGTACTGAATGTACATTATAAAAAATAATGTACTTTAATACTCAAATAATGTGTTTTTCCTGAATACAATGTACATTTTTAATACACTAAAATTACATTATTTGTGTACTGAATATATAGTATTTAATAGTATAATCCGCACAATAATGATTGAGTTGAGAGATCATTCTGGATGAATTGGTAACCGACGACCAATTTCGGCAATTTGCGAATTATAACAATTAAAAAATTATTTTGAATATTGTTTTATTATTTATACATAATATATATGTACTGTACACAGACTATAATACTATATATAGCGATGTTAAATTTCCTAGGATATATCGAGTCTGTTAAGTAAGGTGGTGAGTGGTGATTGGCTGTGAGTAGCAGACAAGTAAGTAACGTCATGTGTGGAAGGGCAGCGTGACTATACACACAATTCATGTTTCTATAGTACCAATATTCATCCCCATGCAATGAATCGGTTACAAACCTCACAACAAAACTACAAAAAAACAAAAACATTAATAATGCCGAAAAGTTTAATAATAACAATAATAATAATGNATACACTAAAATTACATTATTTGTGTACTGAATATATAGTATTTAATAGTATAATCCGCACAATAATGATTGAGTTGAGAGATCATTCTGGATGAATTGGTAACCGACGACCAATTTCGGCAATTTGCGAATTATAACAATTAAAAAATTATTTTGAATATTGTTTTATTATTTATACATAATATATATGTACTGTACACAGACTATAATACTATATATAGCGATGTTAAATTTCCTAGGATATATCGAGTCTGTTAAGTAAGGTGGTGAGTGGTGATTGGCTGTGAGTAGCAGACAAGTAAGTAACGTCATGTGTGGAAGGGCAGCGTGACTATACACACAATTCATGTTTCTATAGTACCAATATTCATCCCCATGCAATGAATCGGTTACAAACCTCACAACAAAACTACAAAAAAACAAAAACATTAATAATGCCGAAAAGTTTAATAATAACAATAATAATAATGTGACTTCTTTTTTTTTTTTTTTTGGTCAAATGAAATATTTAATGTTGTTCAGTAGTAGTCAGTGCCAAACTACAAGCTAGCGACTTATAATTGGATTCACTTATCTATTTAAAACAAAATCTACTATAATATACTGATTAATAATAACAGGTGAGATTATATTAATTCAACTGTTTAAGGGTCACTGTAATAGTTATGTTCCTGCAGGGTGGAACTCGATTCTCACTGAAAACGTGAGGGTCATTTAAAGATCTAAAAGTTTAAAAGATGGTGGACCCCTTGTCCTAAGGTGGAGTTCGATTCCCACTGAAAACGTGAAGGTCATTTAGAGATCCAAAAGTCGAAAAGAGTGTGGACCCCTCGTCAGTAAATTAGTTTGATGACGAAATCAAATTGATTTTGAATACTAAGATCTAAAGTATTAACTAATTAATCCTTTCCAAATTTTATTTTTGCATTGAGTAGAACTTTCGATATGATTTTATGTATTTAATTAGGTAAGTAAATGCTAATTTAATTTTTTTTTGAAAATCGATTTAAATTATTTTTAATTGAATTTTATAATTAAAGTTTTCAAACAAAATTGTAATATTTATATTAAATAAATTTAAACTCTAAATTTTGCTCATATTAAGTCACCAGCTGGCAAACTAAGACGGAAAATTAGTAAGACAGGTACAGTGGGTTTGGCCCATTGTCTGGTTAGGAAGGTGCTTTTCTACACGCAAATCGCACTACTGACTTAGTAGGAGAGGTGAACCGCGCTTTCTTTTTTCATAAGGTAAGGAAGGAGTGGGCTCCCCTCATCACACTTGACATAAAAAATACTCCGTAACAAATGAGGTAAATTGTGATAAGTGTCTTAACTTATTTACAGATCAAAACATATTTGTACATGAAATATTTATATTAAATCTTGTGTATATGAAGTAGTTGGTGGACTTGTTTTATTAATGCGGATGAAATTTCAACTCAAACGCCATAGCAATTGACCATGACGTGTGTTAATGGACCCATTTACTAAAAATAAATGTTGAATGTCATTATTGTTACTAGTCTTCACCTTCACCCCATAGTTATACCATGGACTCGAATCTACGTTGCAAGGTGGATCCGTGTTTGTTTACGTACTGAATGTTCATAATTTGAATTGTTATTTAGTATGTAAAATGTGAACATTCAGTATATAAATTGTGTATTTTGAACGTGCGGGTTCAAATTGTAAGGTGAATTCGAATTCGTAGAATAATTTGCTACCTTCACCCGAAATGAATTTATGGGTCGGGCTCTCACTAAACATAGCCTTCTATCGGACCTAAATGTAATGTCGGGCCATAAAAAATTTATGTAAGTGTGGCAGTGTCACTCCAACTAAATTCATGTAAAGTAATCATTGGATTCCATTTGAAGTAGTATCCAAACGGTGGAGCCCCAGTTTGGGAAAATTGAGCAAAAACATCATCTAGTCAACACACGTCCATTAGTTTCTTTGTGAATATGTTGCACATGACAACTATACTCATATTGCAAGAATATCTTAACCAATTTAAGTGGACGAAAATGCCCTTTTATAGTTTTTTCTTTGATGGGATAAGGACCATAGACCGATCACGTTAAGGAAACTGAGCATGAACTCAAAGCTTAAGAAGCTCGGACAGGAAGACTTGCAAATTCACCGTTGGAATGTGCTTTAGCAAAAATAGTTTGTTTATCTGGATATGAACAATCATATGATCAATACGTTAAAGAAAAAAAAAATATTATTAATCAAATACTTTAATCACTTCCGTCCTCGTTTCAAGGCTCAAAATAGGCAAATCAAACACTTTCTCGAGTACAACTTCAACCCATATCTATCAACAAGTGGAGTGTCCATCACTCCATATATCCAAAACCATTCAAACCAACGTGCTAAACCAGTGGGATCTCAACCTTTCCATTTGCTAAAACTTTGCACTTCAACAAGAACCGCTAGCTTTTTTTGCCTTTATTCATTTTATATATTTTCCTTTTGTAAACATCTAATCTCCCAATTGTTACAAACTTTCTATTATTAGCATATGCTCCATCCCAAGGACGCATGCATCACTCTTCAGTCCTACCCCCCACCCATCCTCCCAACCCACTCTTAGAGAGATTTTTGTCAATAATGGGAAAAATTAATGAAAAATCCACACCGTTAAAGCAGAGTGTTTGATCCTATGTTTTGTCTTGTTGCTCTAGCTTAGCCAGCTCATTGCCCAAATGGTGTGTTCACGTGCAACCTACGTGCTACGTGGCAACTTGGCTACACTTAGTTCAACATGGGTAATTAGATTGGGTGAGTGTGAAGTATATTGAAAATATTACATTAATATAGGTAGACACATAATGGCATTTCGTTAACTTGGCAAAATAATAAAATTAGGTCATCATAGTGTTACTTATTCAATATGCTAACATTGATGTAACACTATCCACACTTTTGCGAGTACTACTTTTATTTTAGATGTGGCAATGATTTAGTGTGATGGATCGAACTAATTTGAACAAAAAATCAATTGTCTCTTTCTGGCAACATCACATGCCTATATATAGCCATTTCTTCGTCCCGATCAACCATGGTTATCTTGTTTAGGTTTGTAGATAACTATCGACAGCCATGACTATCTTGAGACAATTGGTATTTTTTTTACTGTAATTTTAAAAAAAAAATACACTCAAGATTCACGTAAATGAAAAACAACACATACATGTCAGCCACACCGTACCCACCCTAACATGTTGAATATTTGTTCAAGTTACGTTACAAATCTAACACTTTCTTTTAAAATATAATATTTGTTAATATATAAGAAAACTGTAGAGTAAGAATTGTAATTTTCACAAAATTATTTATAATTTAATACCCATTAACTATTTAGTAATTATCAAACTAGGTCTTAACTATCAATTCTACCAAAATGATTACCCAACTATGTAAAATTTTACTTATTTTAATCCTTCGTTACTTACATCAATAACTAAATTGAATAAATTTTTACATAGTTGACAGATCATTTTGGATGAATTAGTAATCGATGATCAATTTAAGAATTATGACAATGAAACGATTATTTTGAGTATTATCTCATTATTTATACATAGTATATAGGTACTACACATTGACTATATATAGGGATGTTGAATTTCCTAGGATATATCGAGTGTGTGAAGTAAGGTGGTGGCCGCGTGACTGCACACATAATTCATGTTCCTAATAATACCAATATCCATACCCATGCAATGTATCGGTTTAAACTTCACAACAAAATTTAAAAAAAAAAAAAAAAACAAAAACAAAAAAACAAAACAAAACAAAACAAACATATAAATAATGCCGAAAAGGGAAAAAAAATAATGTGACTTTTTTTTTCTGTCGAATTAATTAAATATTTAATGTTGTTCAGTAGTAGTCACGTACTAGTCAGTGCCAAACTACAAGCTAGCGACTAACTGGATTGACTTATCTATTTCCAACAAAATCTACTAGTGAAATAATATAATAATGAATGGTAGGGTTCAATTCTTAGTGAAAAAAATTAAATACTAACAGGGCGTTTGGTTGGGAGGAGGGAATTAGGGTGAAAAAGAATGGTAATTCGGTGGAATTGCAATTCAATGAATAAAGTAGGAATTGAAATTACAGTGTTTGGTATGCAGAAATATGAGTACATGGAATTGAAAAGTAAGAAGTGACAAAATGACTAAAATGCCCTTATGTTGTAGTAGATGTTGTAGTAATAGTAATAATAGTAGTAGTAGTAGTAATAATAATAATAATAATTCTTTCAAAAAAATAATAATAATAATAATAATAAGTATAATAATAAGAATTCATTCAAAATAATAATTCTCTTTCAAAATAATAACAATAATAATAATAATAATTATTATTATTATTATAAAAAAGACAAAGGGTATGGGAGGAGGGGCAAAATTGTCTTTACACCAACAAATTGCCCCTCCTCTCCACCGAATTGCAATTCATGGGGGGTACCCCATGAATTGTAATTCATCATTTGGAGGGAATTGCAATTCTGCAGAATTGCAATTCCCTCCAACCAAACACTGTAGTTTGGGAATTCACTGAATTGCAATTCAATGAATTACAATTCCCCCTAAACTACATCCAACCAAACATGCCATAAGTGATGGATTTAATTAACCCGGATGGACCAAAAATCGATCAAAAGTATTAATATTAACCCTTTTCAAATTTAGTTTTTGTATTGACTATTGACTATAACTTTCAATATGATTTTATGTATTTAATTAGCGTAAATGCTCATTTAAATTGTTTTTAAAATGACTCATAATTAAAGTTTTCAAATAAAATTAAATATTTATATTAAATAATTGTAAACCTCAAATTTTTCTTGTATTAGTCATCAACTGGCAAAACTAAGACGGGGAATTAGTAATATAGGTTCAGTGAGTCTGGCCCCTTGTTTGGTTATTATTTAGGAAGGTGTTTTTGTACCCACTAATCACCCTACTGGTTCGGTAGGGAAAGTGAACCGCACTTTTCTATAAGGTAAGAAAGGAGTGGATTCCTCTAAAAATATTAAATGAGGTAAATTTTGATATAAGCCTTAATTGATTTAATTCACAGACCTATAAAAATTCGGCAAATTACTCCATGGACCCGAATTCACCTTGCAATGTGGACCGGGGTCTAAAATACACAATTTATATACTGAATGTTCACAATTTAAATTGTGACGGGTCTACATTGCAAGTTGGACTCGAGTTCATGATATAACTATTGTAAAAATTCGTGCATGAAATATTTATATTAAATCGTGTGGTTATGAAGTAGTTGGTGGGCTTGTTTTATTGATGTGGACGAAATTTCAACTCAAAAGGCTCAGCAATTGACCATGACGTCTGTTACTGGGCCCATTTGACTAAAAGTTAAAAATGTTCAAAGTCTCACTACTGTTACTAGTCTTCACCTTCACCCGAAATGAATTTATGGGCCGGGCTCTCACTAAACAGAGCCTTCCATCGAGCCTAAATGTAATGTCGGGCCGTAAACGTTTATGTAAGTGTAACTGTGTCACTCCAATTACATTCACGTGAAGCAAAGGTTAGATTCCATTTGCAATCATTATTGTATAGATACTATCAAATAATATACATTCAATATACAAATAATATATTTTTAATATATTAAAATTATACATTGTATTCAGAAAAGTACATTATTTTATATAATACGGATAATATAGGTTCAATATATTAACAATATATTTTTTGTTATGGTCCACACAACACTATGTGGATCACGTGGACACTATCAAAACATTGGAGCCCGATCTGGAGCAATTTAAGCCTAGACGTCATCTAGTCAACACACCATTAGTTTCTTTGTGAATAAGTTACATAGAGCGAAAGACCTTGTGGTCAAGTGGCACCAACAGAGTCAGTAGTACTCAAAAACTCACATTGCAAGATCATCCTAATCATTTTAATTAAGTAGATGAAACTAACGTTTTTAGAGTTTCTCTTTGATGGGATAAGGGACTTGACCATAGACTGATCATGTTAAGGGGACTGAACTTGAGTTTGCTCGGGAAGCTTGTATAGGAAGGCAGTTAGCGGGGATAGAAATGTTAATTCTACCATCATTGCCACAGACATGACTCCATTTCCAATGTCGACCAGATCAACGTCGGCTTTTAGCCGACGTTAAAGGGTCTATTTAGCCGACGTTAAAAGCCGTCTGTATATTTGGGATCCCAAATATATCCCGTTAGCAAAAAACTATATACATATTCTTCTTATCCTAACATTTTAAATAAAGACATTCTCTAGTCAGTTGAGATATCCTAATTCAAAGACAAATTATTTTGCAATAGTATTTCCTTGGGATATCCTAAACTCATGGTGGGCCATGAGACAAAGTCCATGCAATTGCGATGGGCCATGAAACTAAGTCAATGCCCACTATTTCGAGTTTGGAGACAGACTCCGCTTTCTGGACTCTTCTTGAACTATTAGGGTTATTTTCTTGGACCTCAGACAATGGACTCTCATACCCTAATCCCTATTATTAAGTTGTTTCCAATATCTCCATCAATATCATTACTATATCTTCACCATCATATCTAGCACATAGTCTCATACTAATTATCGCTATCACTCTTTGATCTTAGTTCATGAATAAACAATGTTGTTAAAATAGATATTATACATGCATGAATTTGGAAAGGTTTGAGAGCAAGCAAGAATAAATGCATGGACAAAAGGGGAAAGACGGCAAGGCAGCTTTAGACTTTAGTTGCAATTGGCAAGAGGACATAAAATAGCACGAGTGGTTGAAAATGTTTGGAATTTTTGCAAAAACATTTAGGTTCAAAGTATCTATCCTTAACTTTGTACCTTTTTTCTAACTAGTAGTTCGCCAACCATAAATTCTTGTGCCTCAATAATTATATACTTTTTAATATTCAATGGACCAAAATCAAGAGTTCAAGCTCGTATACAATAATATCTTTGAGAGAATGTTTCTCGATTGAAGTTTGATCAAAATTCAATTCTATTAATTTCACTCAGGAAGTGTAGATACTATTATAATATATAAAATTTGAACATGCATGATAAACATTGATATATGGTAAAGCTATATATGGGTGATTGTGGGTGGTTGGTGTTTGCCACATGAAAAATGTTATTTGTATTTGCAAAAAATATATAATTTCATCACAAAGTATATTAATGATC
Source organism: Ipomoea triloba (assembly GCF_003576645.1). Lineage (NCBI taxonomy): Eukaryota > Viridiplantae > Streptophyta > Magnoliopsida > Solanales > Convolvulaceae > Ipomoea > Ipomoea triloba. The sequence goes on along the minus strand of NC_044920.1, from coordinate 30,121,419 downwards.
AATCAATACATCGAGATGCAAAATTTTTTTTAAAAAATCACATTAAGCCACGTTGATCATTGAATTAATTTTTTTTTAAAAAAAAACTTACATCAAGCTGAATTATATATATATATATATATATATATATATATATATATATATATATATATATATACAGTAGAGTTCAGCCACGCCTTCTTGTGCGAGAGTTCAGGTGTGGTCGCGCCTCTCGTGCGGTCGGTGCGGTTTACACCACTCAATGTTAAGAAATGCACCACCCAATGTTAAAAAATGTATCACACAAATATGCACTATTTGGTACACATTACCAAAAACACACTACTACGTATGAAAAAATACATCACACAGTGGAGTTATGAGTTGTTTTTATACATGTTCACTGTGGTGCATTTCGTAATATTGAGTGGTGTAAATCGCACCGGCCGCACGGAAAGGCACGGCCACATTTGAGCATATATATATATATATATATATATAATTAGATGATTGATATCAAATTTGTGCTATTGTGTGTAGGCAGTGTAGTAAATGCAATCACTATCTTGGGGTACTTGTGTATGGGTCATGGACAACACTTTGAATACTGTGGGCCAGTAGCCCACCAACGTAGGCCCAATAAATACTGTCCAAATGTTACTGCCAACACCGAGCTTTAGCGGCAAATTATTGTGTGGACCATGACAATGGTCTACATTGCTACATGAACTTTAATCAAAAGTACATTTTTAATATATTAAAAATAAATTATTTGTGTATTGAATGTACCTTATACAAAATAATGTAAAATTCAGATAATGTACTTTTTTTAATATAATATATATTTTTATTATACTAAAAGTACATTATTTGTGTACTAAATATACATTATTTAATAATACGGTCCACACTACTACGTGAACCATAATGATTGCAGTTGTGGGTAGTGGCAAATTATTATGTGGAACTGGATCCACCTTATAAAGCAGATTTAGGTCCAAAATACACAATTTATATATTAAATGTTCACAATTTACATATTGAATGTTCAAAACTTTTATATACTAAATATTCACAATTTACGTAACGGTCATGGGCCACACTTTGAATACTGTGGGCCAGTAGCCCACCAACGTAGGCCCAACAAATACTGTCCAAATGTGTCTGCTATATTTTGCAAGCTCTTATTTTATTATTATTACGTATTATTATTATTTTTTTTTTTGCAAGCTCTTTTGAGAAAGAGCTCAAAAGAAGCTCAAAAGATCTTGCAAAAAAAAATAAAATAATAATAATAATAATAAAAAGAGCTCAAAAGAGCTCTTAAAAACTTGTTAAATGTTTTAGTGAAGAACACAAGCTCCACCTATTCTCAAAAAAAAAAAAACACAAGCTCCACCTGGACATTTCATACTTGTACAGTTGAGCTAGTGGAGCGATGATGAAAACGGAAATGTCTTGGAAATCTCAAGCCTGCTTCTTTCTGCTCTATCTTCTGCTACAATTCCCCACAGATTCTCTTGGAATCTCCAAAGGCAATGCCCAAATTCAGCAGAACAACCTCAAAAGATCACAGTTTCCGGATGAATTTCTGTTTGGAGCCAGTACCTCTGCTTACCAGGTTCCCCTCAGCTCTGCAATCTTTTGTGCTTCTGCATTCTGTTTTTTTTTTTTTTTTTTTTTTTTTTTTTTGATAGCTTCTTGAATACTTACTGAGTAGCCATGGCTTAGATTGAAGGGGCGTATCTTGAAGACGGCAAAGGGATTAATAATTGGGATGTTTTTTGCACCATCAATGGTAATGTTTAAATGTTTTCCCTCTGATTTAGCCATAAATTGGGCTTTGTTCTTGAGATGTTTTGCTGTGTTTAACAGGGAAAATACAGAACGGGGACAATGGGAATGTTGCAGATGATCACTATCACCGTTATCTGGTACTGTTTATTTACTGCATTTATGAATATAATGGGAAGTTGTTTTCTTTATCTTTATTTATTTATTTATTATTTTTAATTTGGGTTCATATATTGCAGGAAGACATTGATTTGATGCATGATCTTGGGTTGGATGCATATAGATTTTCCATTTCATGGACTAGAATTTTACCCAGTATGCTTATTTATTTTCTACTCATTTAATTATCCTACATATTTTTGAGTGACGAGGAAACACACAGCCACTCTCCCAGGGTGTACACAATGTAAACTCCCGCCTGGTGAGAGTAATTCGGATTTGGTCCCCAGATTTATTCACTATAGTGTTGGATTTGTCTCAGAGGGAAGGTTTGGTGGAGTAAATCAAGCTGGAATTGAGTTTTATAACAAGGTTATAGATAATCTGCTATCCAAAGGTAAAAGTGTGAAATTTAAGCATCTGTTAACTTTACATGGTAAAAATGGACTGTGTAAGTTTAAATATTTACTGGTGTAAGCAGGAATAAAACCGTTTGTGACTATACATCACCATGACCATCCCCAGGAGCTTGAGGATAGATATGGCGGTTGGCTGAGTTCTGAGATGCAGTATGGCTTCATTTCTCACCCTTTTCTTTGTGCTTGGGTAGTTGGGTTATATTATCCTATCAAGCCTTTTGGGTTTTCGAAGTTTGAGGTTATCTGTGTTTTTGCAGGGAGGATTTTGTCTACTTTGCTGAAATATGTTTCGAGAGTTTTGGAGATAGAGTGAAGTACTGGATTACTATCAATGAGCCAAACTTGTTTGCAGATATGGCGTATGAGAGGGGATGGTACCCGCCTGCTCACTGCTCGCCCCCTTTTGGCAACTGTTCTGTTGGGAATTCTGATGTTGAGCCTCTTATCGCGATGCACAACATGTTATTGGCACATGGCAAGGCTGCAAAGGCTTACCGCGAGCAATTTCAGGCAAGTGTCCATTTCATTGTCGATTAGCTATGCGCCTATGCCTATGCTCAATCAAGATTTGTTTCGTCGTGATCAACTAGCTGCCAATGTGATGTAAATGCAGGCTAAACAAGGTGGATTGATAGGAATTACTGCACACATGTTCATGTACGAACCTTTGTCAAACGATGTGCATGATCAAGAAGCTGCAAATCGGGCATTAGCATTTACTGCAGCTTGGTAAGTCTTACTGTCAACTATCTGCAATGACAAAACCTCAATCTCTACCCCGGAAAGGGGTGGCTGAGTTGGTAGAGGCGTAGAGCATGATTCTCATACCAGAAGATCATGAGTTCGATTCTTGTTACCACCCTCTCAGTCAAGCCCATCGCACGGGATGTTCCTTGTTTTGTTTACCTCTCTAGTTTGCGGGCTACTACACAAGAGTAGAGAAAAACACACTAAATGAAATGTTGAAAATCTCAATATTACAATGCTCAAAACACTTCTGAATTCTGATAAGCTTTGAACATACAGGACTTATGATCCTTTAGTATTCGGAGATTATCCTCCAGAAATGCGTTTATATCACGGGAGTGAACTGCCAAGCTTCACCTCAGAGGAAAGCGCCCTTATAAAAGACAGCGTTGATTTCATTGGCATAAACCATTATAGCACTTTGTATGTAAAAGATTGCCTTTATTCGAGGTGCAATTGCACTGGATCTAGTTGCAGCAAAGCCTGGGACCGTGCTATACAGGGATTTTATTATACTACAGGAGAGAGAGATGGCGTTTTGATTGGAGAACCGGTATGGAAGTGTTATTAACTGGTTGTATATATAAATAGCCTTTTTCACATAATATATTATGCCTTATGAGTTAGTTCAGACTAATTCCAACCCTATTCTGTGTATAACAGACAGGCAACCCTCGAGTTTTTGTTGTTCCCAGGGGAATCGAGGAGATCGTGGATTATATTAAGGAGAGATATCACAACAAGCCCATGTTCATACTTGAAAATGGTGAATACATATGCTTCATTTGCTCTTTCACCATAATATGTCATCTGATATATAATATTCTAGCTTGTTGCCAACCTCTATGTGGATTTAGCTGCCATTGTTCATCGTGTTAGCTGTACTAGAATATTGCTACAATGTAGGATAAATTAAACTAGATGTCGTCTCTGCCAGAAATCCTATAATTCTTTTAGTTCTTAGTTTAACTTTTCTGAAAGAACAAAAAAAAAAAACAAAACAAAACTGTTTGTTGATGTTTTGTTGTAGGATACTCTTCCCCAAACAAGACAGCATCAGCTCTTTTCATAGAGAATGATGCTAAGAGAATAGAGTATCACAAAGCATACCTACCATTTTTGGCACGAGCAATCAGGTGACTACTCATGCATGTTTTTTTTTTCATACTGTATTGGTATTCGCACTCTGATCTACGGGGTGAGACTAGTCCAACCGAGCATCGGTCGACTCCATCTAGAGCAACTCTTCCAAAGGTGTTGCTACATATATACTCAATACTCATGCATGTTTTTCAATTTGAATATCTCATCCTCTATCCATTTATCATTGTTGTTGTCATGTATGTTCAAGTACTCCACAGGATGAGAATAATCTAGCCTAGTCTCTGTAGGACCCATTCGAGCTGAGACAATTGTCTCAAGGGTATTGCATGTTGCATATATACTCATGCATGTTTTTCACTTTGAATATATATCTCACCCTCTATCCGTTTATCGTTGTTCTGATCCTGTCATGTATCTTCGCCCCACAAAATGAGACTAATCTAGCTGAGTCTTAGTGGGACCAGTTCAAGCGGAGACAACTGTCCCAAGGGTATTGTTGCATATATACTCATGCATGTTTTTCACTTTGAACATCTCGTCCTCTATCCGTTCATCTTTGTTCCCGTCATATTCATGAGTACAAGAATTCTGCATGCATCTGCTTCTGATTGATCTCCATTGTTGGCCCGCAGCAATGGTGCTGATGTGCGTGGGTATTTCATATGGAGCTTCATGGATGCATTTGAATGGACTGATGGCTATGAAACAAAATTTGGGCTGTACTATGTTCAACCTCTCACGCTCCATCGATTCCCCAAGCTCTCTGCAACATGGTACAGGGACTTCCTCTCCAACAACGTACAAACAACAAATTCAACTGCCCTTCATTCTGTAGAGTAAAATATGGAGATGGTTTATCCACTATAGTGATTTCATTATGTTCATATGGAGTAGTATTACAGTATGTAAAATTTGAACATGTATGAACATTGAAATATGGTAAAGCTATATATATGGTTGATTGTGGTTTGGTGTTATATGTTTATTTTGTTGTTGACTTACCTATTTTTACAAGTTTAAAATTTTGTTTTGACAGATTTGACCCTTAAAAGATATTATGGTGGATTTGGATTATTGTTCAGGCAAATGAATTTAGGGTATTGATTTTTAATCATAGCGTTCGATCTATTAATTTCTACAGCTTAGATGTCATGTGAGGAATGATTTTCATAGAAGAATCACCATATATATTTTATATGTGCTATTTTTAACCAAAAGAACTTCTTCTGCGCTAAAGACTTTGTGGTGTAGTGGCACCTGGTGTTTCAAAAAACATTCTCACATAAATGATGGGAGTGGGTTCGAGTTTTCATACTTCAGGTTGCCTCCCCAATTCATGCGTTTATGTTCTTATGACCAGAAATTGTTCAATGCACAAATACTCTATATTCAATTCATTTAGATTTTAGGACATGTGAACTATTTTTATAAATTTGATATTTTTATTTTAGGAAATAACCATTTTTATAAATTTGATAATACTCCAATATTATTACTATTGAAGAAGATAAATAAAATATATGGTGGATACATGTGCATGACAAAAATAGTTTTAATAGATAAAAGATATAATGTTAGAGTATTTAACTAAAATATTATATAGTACGTCCAATACTTATAGCATAATGTATTTTTTTTAAAATAACGAAAAACGGACATAAATAAAAGGTATATGTGTGTGTGTGTTAACCGACACAAGTGAAAGATATATTTTTTAATTAAATGATCGATATCAAATTTGTGCTCTTTTTTTTTTTTTTTGTTTTCTTTTTTGGTGAAAAAAGTTTGTTCTGTTGTGTATAGTAAATGCAATCACTATATTGGGGTACTTGTGTACGGGTCATGGGCCACACTTTGAATATTGTGGGCCAGTAGCCCACCAATGTATGCAGTTATGGGTAGTGACAAATTATTATGTGGACCAGAGTCTTAAAATATACAATATTTATATAGTAAATGTTCACAATTTACATATTCAATATTCATAATTTACATGTTAAATATTCACAATTTACATGTTGAATGTTCACAATTCAAATTGTAAATATCTAGTATGTAAATTGTGAATATTCAATATATAAATTGTGTATTTTCATCCGAGTTTATCTTAGAATGTGGACTCGAGTCCATTTCATAATTGTTGGCGTGTAAGTAAATGCAATCACTATCTCGGGGTACTTGCGTAACGGTCATGGGGCACACTTTGAATACTGTGGGCCAGTAGCCCACCACCGTAGGCCCAATAAATACTGTCCGACAAATTATGATATGAATCCGGGTTTACCTTGCAATGTGGATCCGGGTCTATATTTACAAATTTAGAACTTTATGTTCACAAATTTAAAACTTTATATTCACAATTTTAGATCGCAATGTACAAAATTACATTACTCAATATTCACAACTTTTGAACTCTATATTCACAATTTTGTTATATAAATTCAAAAATTGTGTTATATTGTTGAACATATAGTTAAAATTGTGAACATAGAGTTAAAATTGTGAACATAGAGTTATGAAATTGTGAACATAGAGCTATGAAATTGTGAACATGAAATTATGGAATTGTGAAAATGAAATTATAAAATATGAAATTATAAAATATCAAAATGTCAAAACCACTAAAGATTTTATTTATTTATTTATTAGAGTTATCATTTGGAGTCATTCGAGTATATTGATTTTGTTACGTTAGTCTTAACTTTCAAATTGACCATTTGTAGTCTTTTTGTGTTTCAAATCATTACCATCTGTGAATCTGTGATGCAAATTAACCATCAATAGTATTTCAATTATCAAATTTTAACCACAATTGGTTAAATTTTGAAAGTTGAATGACAATAAATAGTTAATTTGTACCATAGATGATAACAATTTGAAAGTTGAAAAATCACTGATTATCAATTTAAAAATTTAAAATTAAACGTGACGTCATACTCGAAGATCCTATATGACATTAACTCTTTTATTATTATTATTATTATTATTATTATTATTTTGCAAGCTCTTAAAAACTTGTTAAATGTTTAAGTGAAGAAGACAAGCTCCACCTGGACATTTCATACCTGTACAGTTGAGCTGTTGGAGCGAAGATGAAAACGAAAATGCCTTGGAAATCTCAAGCCTGCTTATTTCTGCTCTATCTTCTGCTACAATTCCCCACAGATTCTCTTGGAATCTCCAAGGGAAATGCCGAAATTCAGCAGAACAACCTCAAAAGATCACAGTTTCCGGATGAATTTCTGTTTGGAGCCAGTACCTCTGCTTACCAGGTTCCCCTCAGCTCTGCATTCTGGTTTTTTTTTTTTTTTTTTTCTCTTGATAGCTTNCTGCATTCTGGTTTTTTTTTTTTTTTTTTTCTCTTGATAGCTTCTCGAGTACTTACTGAGTAGCCATGGCTTAGATTGAAGGGGCGTATCTTGAAGACGGCAAAGGGATTAGTAATTGGGATGTTTTTTGCACCATCAATGGTAATGTTTAAATGTTTTCCCTCTGATTTAGCCATAAATTGGGCTTTGTTCTTGACATGTTTTAATTTGCTGTGTTTAACTAACAGGGAAAATACAGAACGGGGATAATGGGAACGTTGCAGATGATCACTACCACCGTTATCTGGTACTGTTTTTTTACTGCATTTTTAAATTCTGATTAGTTCTGATTAGGGAACAAGTTAAAATCATTTCATTTAAAGTTGAAGGTGAGTTATTATATTCTCATAAACAGTTCCATTAATATAATGGGAAGTTGTTTTCTTTATCTTTTTTAAATTTGGGTTCAATTATTGCAGGAAGACATTGATCTGATGCATGATATTGGGTTGGATGCATATAGATTTTCCATTTCATGGACTAGAATTTTACCTAGTATGCTTATTTATTTTCTACTCATTTAATTATCCTACATATTTTTGAGTGGCGAGGAACATGCAGCCACTCTCCGAGAGTGTGCACAAGATAAACTTCCGTCTTGTGACCCTAACTGGCATAAGACCCCTAAGTTGCCCTCTAGCTCAAACCAAGAAGCCCAATAAGCCACTCCGGTTGGGATCTTAGTCGCTTATAATCTTGTGGTTACCGAGTCAACAACCTTACCAAATGATTGGCGTTGCCCCCAATTATCCTCCATATTTTTATTCGGATTTGGCCCCCAGATTTATTCACTATAGTTTTGGATTTGTCTCAGAGGGAAGGTTTGGTAGAGTAAATCAAGCTGGAATTGAGTTTTATGACAAGGTTATAGATAATCTGCTATCCAAAGGTAAAAGTGTGAAATTTAAGCATCTGTTAACTTTACATGGTAAAAATGGACTGGGTAAGTTTACATATTTACTCGTGTAAGCAGGAATAAAACCGTTTGTGACTATACATCACCACGACCATCCCCAGGAGCTTGAGGATAGATATGGCGGTTGGCTGAGTTCTGAGATGCAGTATGGCTTCATTTCTTTGTGCTTGGGTTATGTTATTCTATCAAGCCTTTTCGGTTTTCGAAGTTTGAGGCTATCTGTGTTTTTGCAGGGAGGATTTTGTCTACTTTGCTAAAATATGTTTTGAGAGTTTTGGAGATAGAGTGAAGTACTGGATTACTATCAATGAGCCAAACTTGTTTGCAGAGATAGCGTACGAGAGGGGATGGTACCCGCCTGCTCACTGTTCACCCCCTTTTGGCAACTGTTCTGTTGGGAATTCTGATGTTGAGCCTCTTATCGCGATGCACAACATGTTATTGGCACATGGCAAGGCTGCAAAGGCTTACCACGAGCAATTTCAGGCAAGTGTCCATTTCATTGTCAATTAGCTAGACTTAATCAAGATTTGTTTCGTCGTGAACAAGTACCTGCCAATGTGATGTTAATGCAGGCTAAACAAGGTGGATTGATAGGAATAACTTCACACATGTTCTTTTTCGAACCTTTTTCAAAGGATGTGCATGATCAAGAAGCTGCAAATCGGGCATTAGCATTTAATGCAGCTTGGTAAGTCTTACTGTCAACTATCTGTCATGGACTCATGGGAAAACTCAATCTCTGCCCCGAAAGGGGTGGCTGAGTTGGTAGAGCATGATTCTCATACCAGAAGGTCATGAGTTCGATTCTTGCCAACACCCTCTCGGTCAAGCCCATCGCCCAGGATGTTCCTAGTGCGGTTCACTTTTTTTTTGGGTTTGCCCGGGTATCCCTCCAGCCTCACTGTTTACCTCTCTAATTTTGCGGGCTACTACACTGGAGCAGAGAAAAACACACTAAATGAAATGTTTAAAATCTCAATATTACAATGCTCAAAAAACATCTGATAAGCTTTGAACAGGACTTATGATCCTTTAGTATTCGGAGATTACCCTCCAGAAATGCGTTTCTATCACGGGAGTGAACTGCCAAGCTTCACCTCAGAGGAAAGCGCCCTTATAAAAGACAGTGTTGATTTCATCGGCATAAACCATTATGGCACTTTGTACGCAAAAGATTGCCTTTATTCGAGGTGCAATTGCACTGGATCTAGTTGCAGCAAAGGCTGGGACCGTGCTATACAGGGATTTTTATATACTACAGGAGAGAGAGATGGCGTTTTGATTGGAGAACCGGTATGGAAGTGTTATTAACTGGTTGTATATATAGCCTTTTTCACATAATATGTTATCCCTTATGAGTTAGTTCAGACTTATTCCAACCCTTGTTTGTGTATAACAGACAGGCGGCGCTCGATTTTTTATTGTTCCCAGAGGAATCGAGAAGATCGTGGATTATATTAAGGAGAGATATCACAACAAGCCCATGTTCATACTTGAAAACGGTGAATACATATGCTTCGTTTGCTCTTTCACCATAACATGTCATCTGATATACATATTCTAGTTTGTGGCCGCCTCTGTGGATTTAGCTGCCATTGTTCCTCGTGTTAGCTGTACTATAAACTAAACTAGATGTCGTCTGCCAGAAATCCTATAATCCTTTTAGTTCTTAGTTTTACTTTTCTGAAAAAAACTGTTTGTTGATGTTTTGTTGTAGGATACTCTTCCCCAAACAAGACATCATCAGCTCTTTACATAGAGAATGATGTTAAGAGAATAGAGTATCACAAAGCATACCTTCCATTTTTGGCACGAGCAATCAGGTGACTACTCATGCATTTTTGTTTTAATACTGTATTGGTATCCGCACTCTGATCTGTGGGGTGAGACTAGTCCAACCGAGCCTCGGTCGGCTCCATTTGGAGCAACTCTTCCAAAGGTGTTGCTACATATATACTCAATACTCATTCATGTTTTTCAATTCGAATATCTCATCCTCTATCCGTTTATCATTGTTCTTGTAATGTATCTTCACCCCACCAAATGAGACTAATCTAGCTGAGTCTCGGTGGGACCAGTTCGAGCTGAGACAACTGTCTAAAGGGTATTGTTTCATATATACTCATGCATGTTTTTCACTTTGAACATCTCGTCCTCTATCCATTCATCTTCGTTCCTGTCATATTCATCATTTCAAGAATTCTGCATGCATGTGGTTCTGATTGATCTCCATTGTTGGCAGCAATGGTGCTGATGTGCGTGGGTATTTCATCTGGAGCTTCATGGATGCATTTGAATGGACTGATGGCTATGAAACAAAATTTGGGCTGTACTATGTTCAACCTCTCACGCTCCATCGATTCCCCAAGCTCTCTGCTACATGGTACAGGGACTTCATCTCCAACAACATACAAACAACAAATTCAACTGCCCTTCATTCTGTACAGTAAAATATGGAGATGGTTTATCCACTATAGTGATTTCATTATTTTCATATTTTGGTTTAAGAATTTCAACTTTGCCTAAAAATGATTTTGACTATTGAATTTGTACCTATTTTAGCCATTTAATTTTTTGTGTATAGTCTTGTATTCACAAATTTCCTTCTACAGCCAAATACATATATTTATTTTTTAACTAAATCTAATGGCTAATAATAGTTAAATAAGTTAAAATTAACTGATAGACTAATTATTTTACCAAACAAGGCCTGTATGAATTCCGCTTGTTTGGAACGTGAATTATATATTTTTTAATTACATGATTGAATGAAGTGACTAACTTGACTCTTATTCCAATTAATTATATATCAAATTTTTGCACTTGTGTCATTGTGTGTAGTAAATGCAATCACTATCTTGGGCTACTTGCGTATGGGTCATGGGCCACACTTTGAATATTGTGGGCCAGTAGCCCACCAACGTATGCCCAATTAATACTGTCCAAATGTTATTGCTAACACCGAGCTTTAGCGGCAAATTATTGTGTGGACCATAACCATGGTCCACATCGATGTATGAATAATAATAAAAAATATATTTTTAATATACTAAAAAATATATTATTTGTGTACTAAATATATATTATACAAAATAATGTACATTCAGTATTCAAATAATGTGTTTTACCTACATATAATATACATTTTTAATATATTAAAAGTACATTATTTGTGTACTAAATATATATTATTTGATAGTATAGTCTGTACAAATTAAAATTGCATTAGTTGTCTCGTTACCAACTGTCCAAATTACTTATTTTTATAAATATAAGCTTGCGTCTTATCTGCAATGTTAACTCTTACTTAGAAAAATTAAAATTGCATTAATTATCTCCTTACCAACTGTCCAAATTACTTATTTTTATAAATATAGGCTTGCGTCTTGTCTACAACGTTAACTCTTACTTAAAAAATTAAAATTGCTTTAATTATTCCCTTACTAACTGTCCAAATTACTTATTTTTATAAATACATGCTTGTATCTTGTTGCAACGTTAACTCTTACTTAAAAAATTTAAAATTGCATTAATTGTCTCGTTATCAACGGTCTAAATTTTGTTCAAAAAAAAAAAATCAACGGTCTAAATTATTTATTTTCATAAATAAATAAATATAATAAATTGTGTTGAGATAAATAATTAGATACTTTAGACATATTATAAAGCTATAGAGTTGATGCTGCTGTTTTTTCTTATAGAGAGGAGGGATATGTGTCTGCTGTGGTGCATGGGAGTGATGGAGGGTATTTGGCGGCTCGCAATTGTTCAGTGAGGAGTCTTCGGAATCCTATTCTTGCGGAGGCGATGGCTGTTAAAGAGGCACTCTCTTGGGCGAAGGATCGTGGTTGGCATAAAGTTGTGTTGTATTCCGATTGCCAGCTGGTTTGCAACCTTTTGAAGAGCTCCTTGCCGAATAATTCTTATGTTGGTTGCATTGTTCGTGATTGTGTTTCTTTGAAACGCTACTTTGTTGATGTATCGTTTCATTATATTATCAGCGAATACGCTAGCTCATGTGTTAGCAAGAGCTACGACTTCTCAGTCTGGTCATGGTGTTTGGTTTTCTTCTTTCCCTGACTGTATTCAGCATTTGCTTTTGGTTAATTAATATATACTTGCTGTTTGGTTTTCAAAAAAAAAAAGAAGCTATAGAGTTATTTTCCAAAAAAAAAAAAAAAAAGCTATAGAGTTAATTAATATATAAGCGTTAGGTGAAATTCGTAGCAATCCCAAAAATATTTTAAAATGTATAAGGTATTGATTGAATAATAATCTTATAATAGAATAAAAAGATTTGGAGAATCAAAATGTCAAAACCCTAATGATTTGTTTAAATAATAATAATAATTTTTAATTTCTTTTTTATTATTTTTGCTAGCTCTTTTTTTTTTTTTTTTTTTTTTAACAAAACTTGCAAGCTCTTAAAAACTCGGTTAAATGTTTAAGTGAAGAACACAAGCTCCACCTGGAGTACAGTTGAGCTGGTGGAGCGAAGATGAAAACGAAAATGTCTTGGAAATCTCAAGCCTGCTTCTTTCTGCTCTATCTTCTGCTACAATTCCCCACAGATTCTCTTGGAATCTCCAAGGGCAATGCCCAAATTCACCAGAAAAACCTCAAAAGATCACAGTTTCCGGATGAATTTCTGTTTGGAGCCAGTACCTCGGCTTACCAGGTTCCCCTCAGCTCTGCAATCTTTTTGTGCTTCTGCATTCTGGGTTTTTTTTTTGATAGCTTCTTGAGTACTTACTGAGTAGCCATGGCTTAGATTGAAGGGGCGTATATTGAAGACGGCAAAGGGATTAATAATTGGGATGTTTTTTGCACCATCAAAGGTAATGTTTAAATGTTTTCCCTCTGATTTAGCCATAAATTGGGCCTGTTCTTGAGATGTTTTGGCTGTTTTTAACAGGGAAAATACTGAACGGGGAGAATGGGGATGTTGCAGATGATCACTACCACCGTTATCTGGTACTGTTTATTTACTGCATTTATGAATTCTGATTAGGGAAAAAGTTATAATCTTTTCATTAGAAGTTGAAGGTGAGTTATTATATTCTCATAAAAAGTTCCATTAATATAATGGGAAGTTGTTTTTTTTTTTTTTTTTTTTTTTTTTTTTTTTTTTTTTTTTTTTGGGTGCAATTATTGCAGGAAGACATTGATCTGATGCATGATATTGGGTTGGATGCATATAGATTTTCCATTTCATGGAGTAGAATTTTACCCAGTATGGTTATTTATTTTCTACTCATTTAATTATCCTACATATTTTTGAGTTACAAGGAAACACGCAGCCACTTTCCGAGGGTGTGCACTACATAAACTCCCGCCTTACGACCCTAGCTGACAAAAGACCCTTAAGTTGCCCGCTAGCTCAAACCAAGAAGCCCAATAGGCCACTCTTGTTGGGAGTCGCTTGTAATCTTGTGGTTACCGAGTCAACAGCCTTACCAAATTGATTGGGGTTGCCCCCGATAATTTTCACCATGCATGGTGAGAGTAATTCGGATTTGACCCCCGGATTAATTCACTATAGTTTTGGATTTGTCTCAGAGGGAAGGTTTGGTGGAGTAAATCAAGCTGGAATTGAGTTTTATAACAAGGTTATAGATAATCTGCTATCCAAAGGTAAAAGTGTGAAATTTAAGCATCTGTTAACTTTACATGGTAAAAATGAACTGGGTAAGTTTACATATTTACTGGTGTAAGCAGGAATAAAACCGTTTGTGACTATACATCACCATGACTATCCCCAGGAGCTTGAGGATAGATATGGCGGTTGGATGAGTTCAGAGATGCAGTATGGCTTCATTTCTCACCCTTTACTTTGTGTTTGGGTTATGTTTATCCTATCAAGCCTTTTCAGTTTTCGAAGTTTGAGGCTATCTGTGTTTTTGCAGGGAGGATTTTGTCTACTTTGCTGAAATATGTTTTGAGAGTTTTGGGGATAGAGTGAAGTACTGGATTACTATCAATGAGCCAAACTTGTTTGCAGAAATGGCGTACGAGAGGGGATGGTACCCGCCTGCTCACTGTTCGCCCCCTTTTGGCAACTGTTCTGTTGGGAATTCTGATGTTGAGCCTCTTATCGCGATGCACAACATGTTATTGGCACATGGCAAGGCTACAAAGGCTTACCGCGAGCAATTTCAGGCAAGTGTCCATTTCATTGTCAATTAGCTAGGCTTAATCAAGATTTGTTTCGTCGTGAACAACTAGCTGCCAATGTGATGTAAATGCAGGCTAAACAAGGTGGATTGATAGGAATAACTGCACACATGTTCATGTACGAAGCTTTTTCAAACGATGTGCATGATCAAGAAGCTGCAAATCGGGCATTAGCATTTAATGCAGCTTGGTAAGTCTTACTGTCAACTATCTGTCATGGCAAAACCTCAATCTCTACCCCGAAAGGGGTGGCCGAGTTGGTAGAGCATGATTCTCATATCAGAAGGTCATGAGTTCGATTTTTGCTAACACCCTCTCGGTCAAGCCCATTGCACAGAATGTTCCTAGTGCGGTTTACCTCTCTAGTTTGCGGGCTACTACACAGTAGCAGAGAAAAACACACTAAATGAAATATTGAAAATCTCAATATCAAAACACTTCTGATAAACTTTTGACAGGACTTATGATCCTTTAGTATTCGGAGATTATCCTCCAGAAATGCGTTTCTATCACGGGAGTGAACTGCCAAGCTTCACCTCAGAGGAAAGCGCCCTTATAAAAGACAGTGTTGATTTCATCGGCATAAACCATTATGGCACTTTGTATGCAAAAGATTGCCTTTATTCGAGGTGCAATTGCACTGGATCTAGTTGCAGCAGAGGCTGGGACCGTGCTATACAGGGATTTTTATATACTACAGGAGAGAGAGATGGCGTTTCGATTGGAGAACTGGTATGGAAGTGTAATTAACTGGTTGTATATATAGCCTTTTTCACATAATATGTTATCCCTTATGAGTTAGTTCAGACTAATTCCAACCCTTCTCTGTGTATAACAGACAGGCCACCTTCGATTTTATGTTGTTCCCAGAGGAATCGAGAAGATCGTGGATTATATTAAGGATAGATATCACAACAAGCCCATGTTCATACTTGAAAACGGTGAATACATATGCTCCGTTCGCTCTTTCACCATAATATGTCATCTGATATATATATATATATATATATATATATATTCTAGCTTGTGGCCATCTCTATGTGGATTTAGCTGCCATTGTTCATCGTGTCATCTGCCAGAAATCCTTTTAGTTCTTAGTTTAACTTTTCTGAAAAAAAACTGTTTGTTGATGTTTTGTTGTAGGATACTCTTCCCCAAACAAGACAGCATCAGCTCTTTACATAGAGAATGATGCTAAGAGAGTAGAGTATCACAAAGCATACCTTCCATTTTTGGCACGAGCAATCAGGTGACTTCTCATGCATGGTTTTTTATTCCATATTGTATTGGTATCCGCACTCTAATCTGCGGGGTGAGACTAGTCCAACCGAGCCTCGGTCTACAGTCTACTCCATGTGGGGCAACTCTTAAAAAGGTGTTGCTACATACATACTCAACACTCATGCATGTTTTTCAATTTGAATATCTCATCCTCTATCTGTTTATCATTGTTCTTGTCATGTATGTTCACTCCATAGGATGAGGCTAATCTAGCCTAGTCTCTGTAGGACCCATCGAGCTGAGACAACTGTCTCAAGGGTATTGTTGCATATATACTTATACTCATGCATGTTTTTCACTTTGAATATCTCATCCTCTATCCGTTAGTTGATCATATTGTTCTAATCTTGTCATGTATCTTCACTCCAGAAAATGAGACTAATCTAGCTTAGTCTGGGTAGGACCAGTTCTAGCTGAGACAACTATCTCAAGGGTGTTGTTGCATATATGCATGTTTTTCACTTTGAACATCTCGTCCTCTATCCGTTCATCTTCGTTCCTGTCATATTCATCAGTACAAGAATTGTGCATGCATGTGGTTCTGATTGATCTCCATTGTTGGCAGCAATGGTGCTGATGTGCGTGGGTATTTCATCTGGAGCTTCATGGATGTATTTGAATGGACTGATGGCTATGAAACAAAATTTGGGCTGTACTATGTTCAACCTCTCACGCTCCATCGATTCCCCAAGCTCTCTGCAACATGGTACAAGGACTTCATCTCCAACAACATACAAACAACAAATTCAACTGCCCTTGAATCTGTATAGTAAAATATCAAGATGGTTTATCCACTATAGTGATTTCTATTATTTTCATATTTTGGTTCTAAGAATTTCTACTTTGTCTAAAAATGTTTTTGACTATCGACTTTGTACCTATTTTAGCCATTTAATTTCTGTGTATAGTCTTGTATTCACAAACTTTGTGTTTCACTTAGAAACACAATTTACGAAAGTTCACAATTTCAATACTAAAAATATGTTGAAGTAACTAACTTGACTCTTATTCCAATTAATTATACATCAAATTTTTGCAGTTGTGCGTAGTAAATGCAATCACTATCTTGGGGTACTTGCGTATGGGTCATGGGCCACACTTTGAATATTGTGGGCCAGTAGCCCACCAACGCAGGCCCAATTAATATTGTCCAAATGTTACTGCTAACTCCGAGCTTTAGCGGCAAATTATGGTGTGGACCATACCTATGATTTATATTGTTGTGTGAATCATACCAAAAAGTACATTTTTAATAGAGCAAATTGTCATTTTGGTCCACTAACTATAGGGGTCCTATTAATTGCAGTCTACGACTTTCAAAATTGTTAATTGCATACCATGACTATTCAATTTTTATCAATTTTGGTCACTCCGGCCAAATTGACGGCCAAATGTCGCCGGAAAATCTTAAACCCTAAATTAATGAGGGTATTTTAGTCATTTAACGCATCTTCTTATTCTCCGGCGACGTACAACTTTTTCCGACGACGATTGTTTGTAGAAGAACTCGATTAATCCGACAGCAGTGAGCATTTCACGGCGATCCAGAAGATGGAGAGCGATCCAGAATCCGAAGATGAGGAACTGGGGAGCGATCCAGAATCGCGCCGGATTTCACAGCGACCGTCTACGCTATTCTCTATATCCACTCCCCTTCTCTCCTCAACTACGCCTACACTGCTAATCTCAATCTACGCTTCTACAAAAGAGGGGGGGGGGGGAGATAGATAGATAGAGACAGAGAATTGAATGGAGTTGGAGAGCAAGAGAATGGCGAGTGGAGGAGAATATGATCAGGCAGTTGGAGAGCGAGAGAATGAGTTCAGTATGGATTTAATGGCTACCATTGGGATGAAGTTCCAAATCTGGACTATGCTCATCCAACACAAGTCCGTCAAAGCTCAGATCTAGGTCACCGTCGGCCAAATAATTTGAATAATGACAGTCAGAAAAATTTGCACATTGCCGGAGAAGAAGAAAGACGCGCGAAATGACTAAAATACCCTCATTAATTTAGGGTTTAGGACTTTCCGGCGACATTTGACTGTCAATTTGGCTGGAGTGACCAAAATTAATAAAAATTAAATAGTCATGGTATGCAATTTACAGTTTTGAAAGTCGTGGACTGCAATTAATAGGACCCCTATAGTCAGTGGACCAAAATGACAATTTGCTCTTTTTAATATATTAAAAATATTCGTATATTAAATGTATATTATACGAAATAATATATATAAATATTCGTATATTAAATGTACATTATACGAAATAATATATATTCAATATTCAAATAATGTACTTTACATGAATACAATGCACATTTGCAATAATTATCTCGTTACCAACTGTCCAAATTACTTATTTTTATAAATATAGAATTGTATCTTGTCTGCAATGTTAATCTTACTTAGAAAAATTAAAATTACATTAATTATTCCCTTACCAACTGTCCACATTACTTATTTCCGTTCTTTGTATAAATACAGGCTTACGTCTTGTCTGCAACGTTAATCTTACTTAGAAAAATTAAAATTGCTCTAATTATCTCCATATCAACTATCCAAATTGCTTATTTTCATAAATAAATATATTAAATTGTATTTAGATAAATAATTAGATACTTTAGACATATTGTAAAAGCTATAGAGTTAATTAATGGAGTATACAAGTGTTAGGTGTAATCCACGAAAATAATAATCCCAAAAATATTTTAAAATGTATAAGGTATTGATTGAATAATCTTATATTAGAATAAAAAGATTTGGAGAATCTAAATGTCAAAACCCCTAAAATAATTTTAAAATAATAATAATAATATTTTTTAAAAAAAATTTGCAAGCTTTAAAAACTCCACTTTTTTTAGTGAAGAAGACAAGCTCCACCTGGACATTTCATACTTTTACAGTTGAGCTGGAAGAGCGAAGATGAAAACAGAAATGTCTTGGAAATCTCAAGCCTGCTTCTTTCTGCTCTATCTTCTGCTACAATTCCCCACAGATTCTCTTGGAATCTCCAAGGGAAATGCCCAAATTCACCAGAACAACCTCAAAAGATCACAGTTTCCGGATGAATTTCTGTTTGGAGCCACTACCTCTGCTTACCAGGTTCCCCTCAGCTCTGCAATCTTTTTGTGCTTCTGCATTCTGGGTTTTTTTTTTTTTTTTTTTTTTTTTTT